>NC_068382.1:21906526-22191526 GCF_023724105.1 Carassius gibelio
CTAATTTACATCAAAGTGCCTCCATAAAGACATCAATAGCAAAATGAAGTAGCTGGACTCTACTTAAAAACAAAATATTTCAAAATGATTACATATTAAGCAGTAAAACTTGTGTGTTTACCAAGCAGTCAAAACTGTCTCCTATGACAAGCAAATTGACATTGGCAAATAAAATGAAAGACTATTATTATTTATTTTTTTACGCTAAACGGAAAAACACTTTGTTTCAGCCACTTAATCATCGCTGATTAAAACTATGACACACATTCAGCTTCACATGATTTGCAGGAAGGATAAAGATCATAAAATATCCCATCTGAATTCATTCAGTTGTCAGTGATTTTAAACCAATTAAGAGCAGCAGAGAGAATCAAAGTAAATGAACGGGATGCAGCAAGCTGAAATCAATTACTCTTCATGAAGCAACAAATTAACCTGCAGGTTTATCTCGAATGAATCAAAACTCATTTGCAGTTCTGACAAAAACAAGGCAGCCGGCTTTGATTAAAGATTTTGTGTTATGATAAGATAATCATTGTGGATCTTAATCATTGTGACCCAGCAAATGAATCAACGATTAATCACTAGGAAATGAGGAAATTATGCTTGAAGTGGTCCTGGTGTACCTATTTGTGTTTGTTAATTTATAAAGCACTGTTTGAGAAAGCTTGACACAATATGTCAGAGGTAACTAAACAGAAATTAAATCTTTTCTGCATTTTTACTCTTGCCATTTTGACACCTTAATAATAATTAGAGGAGAGTGGGATAATGTTTGTCAGGGGGTGAGATGCATCAATGAGTACAAACTTCATCATGCCACCTCTTGGAGAGACCATATTTCTGTGGTCGTATGTTGTAGACGCTTTACCTTAATTTACATTGCAATGGAAAAAAAATAAAAAATTGCAAGCAACAAGCTGTCAGAAATCAGAAATATTTCATTATATTATAATAGATGCTTCACTAGTTCCCAATATTTTTTGAAGCATGAAATGGACTTAGATTTTTCCCTGCTGCTGCCGTTCATGTCACAGTCACTAAAGCGACTGAAGTGTTCGGGACTGTATTCATTCTTGAGGAGTCATCGGCCAATCAGCACTTATCATCCCATCCTCGTCGTGACATTTGCAATGCAACATCCAAATGAAATGTGCATAAAGGTATTCAAAATTCTGTTAAGTTCTGGATGTCTCATTGGAGAATAGATCATAATGCAACCGTGTTTGTTGAAAGAGGGATCCCTGAGGCATGAAACACTATCAGTCATGCTTTCAGACAAACGCAAGACCACTCCACTCAAGCTTCAGGGACTCTCAGTTGGATTCTTACATTACAGTGCCTGATCTCCTTTATGCCTCTGCCACCGAGAGTCTCAATGCCTCTGTGTTTTACAAGCTGAGAACATGCAATGATGTTTAATTCAAAGATTCTTAACATGAAACATGGCAGATTCACTGTCACTACCGATATTTATTGCCTTAACAAATGTAAAAGCACATCATGTTACAACAGTTCAACTCTGGGCAGAGTTATTTATTCAACATAATCTGGAGAAAGCAGCCTTGTAAATGGACCACAGTCTCTTCCCCTCAGGCTTTTGCACTTGAAACCCAAGCTCAGCCTTTCTTTCCCATTTCTCTTTCCGTCAGGCTTGTTCTCCCTTTCATATCTGTATTTCTCCGTGGGGTTCAAAGTTACATCATCCCCGGTACTCCTCAACATAAATGGGACACCGTGCTCATTTGACACTTCACTTGAGCTCTTCCTTTCTCTGGACCTTGTACAAATTCACGAACGGCTCTGCTTGCCAAACCGTGAGGTCACGGTGGCACTCACTTTTAAGCTGAACAAACTGGCCATGTGTTGCGAACGTGTCTCCCGTTAATCAGATCTGGCCATACATGAAGACTGAGACTGTTTCGCTCCATGTTATTGGAATGGGATCGGTGGGTGACAGATGTTTCCATATTCATTAGTATTCCTCGAGCCGTTCGGAGTGCGAATGCTGCTCGGTGGAGGTCTTGTTGATGCCAAGGATGCTGCAGATCCATTGCAGAAACAACATGTGCATTCGGTCCACCTTCAGAGGTGAGAGTGAGAAGCCGTGAAGTCACCTCTAAAGTCGACTGAGAAGAACAAACATTACACAAATGAGAACAGAGAAACCTCTGAGGAAACTTCTCACAGGAAGCCGTGAGTGTAATGGAAAGCACGGTTGTTGGCAACCACGAACCCGGAGTGATTTTGCCCTTCATGTGGCCGGAGAAAAGCTGTTGTCTCTAGCCATTATCTGAAACTTCTCCAAGATCAGACTTGTATTCCGGGTAATGATGTACTACACACTTAAAAACACTACAAGGCTTTCAGCAGCACAGCTACAAAACAGAGAAAAAAAAATCTTTTACAGCCTTTCTTTCACTGAATGATGTACAAATCTAAATTTCGACACTTAAGACTGGTTTTGTGGTCCAGGGTCACATATACATTTTGATGCCCATATATTATTATGAAAAATGCCAGATTGAATTGATTAACATAAATTAATCAAAGTTGCCAAAACTAACAACGTTCTTTGATACTAAAGTTAAAATTAGAGAAGCTATTAATTTTGACACTGTCATACAAACGCTATCTCACTGCCAATTTGTACATATTTTAACGAGGTGGCTTATTTGTACAAATTTATACGACCACACTCGTACGACTTTATACGTTTTGTCTAAACCCCAGTGACGGTTAGGTTTAGGGGCGGGGTTAGGTGTAGGTCATTCGTACAAATTCATATGAATTGTGCAACTCGTAAAATACGTACGATTTGGCAACAATCGTATGAATTTGTACGAGTGTGGTCGTACGAATTCGTACGAATAAGCCACCTTGTGAAAAATGTACGAATTGCCGTGAGATCGGGTTGGTCATACTGGTGAGTAGAGAAAAGGAAGCATTGCTAAATTGCTTCTGAGATCTTGTGAATCACCAGCAAAAACATTTGAAAAAGTGTGAATATTTAATATATGGCTTAGCCTATAGTAGCACACTACTGTAGAGCCAAATATAAGCAACCAAAATGAGCTGGTTTACTTTACACCAGCTTTTTCATATCAAATATCTTTTTTTTTTTTTTCACAGCTGTCCAAAGCTGTGTCAAGCTGAAAGTGAACCCCCCAAAATCATGTTAGTTCTAGATTAATTGGTCTAATTATAATGCTTCTTTGAGCAGATTATTAGGCTGACGTTTCCCAGCAACATACAGCAGATTCCATCAGAGCGGAAAATGAATGGGATGACCCAGAGAGAGCGGCCCGAAAGAAAAACTACAATTAAAGATATGCCCATCTCACCGTGCAGCTGGAGTAATTATGAGACTAGGATTTAGATAAGAAACACACTGAGATAAAGAAGATGAAAGCACGAGTGATCATGCATTCGCCTTGATCACTGCTCACGCTAGAAGGGTGGGGGTCTCATCATATACTGTAGGCTAATAGCAAGGTTTTTTTTCATTTATTTTTTTATAGCGAATTTGTCATTGCACCTTTAGAATGCACTCCTTTGATCATGGTTGAGGTTTTAATACTGGATGTGGGGATCATGTTTTACAGTCATGTTAGGGCTCTGAAAAACCTCTCTCTATAATTCTCTTTTGCTCTCTTTCTCCCAAGGTGCATTTGTAATAAGAGTTACAGCCACTGATGCAGATGATGAATCATATGGAAACAGCGCCAAGCTGGTTTACAGCATACTGCAGGGCCAGCCATACTTCTCAGTTGAACCTGAAACAGGTAAGTTGGGAAAAGATGAGAAAACAAGCATGATTTGAAATGATTAAATGATGGGATATTATAGTATGGTGATACAGGATTTGTTACTTAGTTTCATGCATGTGTGGGTGAATTTCATAAAGCATGTTCAGAAAATGCCCTGATCCTATTTCACCCTAAAACCAAAACGATAAGAAATTACATTTTGCGTAAAGAAAATGAAGACAACATTTAGGATCACTGAGATTTAAAATGTCTCTGTGTTGCATGTACTTCTATTATTCTCCTTATTTTTAAAGATAATTCCTATTACTGTATGCAGTATTTTGCTATATTAATGAAAAAAAAAAAAAAAAAAAAAAAAAAAAAAAAAATATATATATATATATATATATATATATATATATATATATATATATATATATATATTATTTAGCTAAAATTTATATTAAATCTACATTACAATCTATATAAACTACAGACATTTTTTATTAGAATAATAATAAATTGTTGATTATCAGTGTTATTGTAGTAGTAGTGATATGCTATTATAGTTGTTATTATTATTTTGAATCTGTTTTACATTTTATATTTCCATTTCCATTTTAAAGTTGTAATTTTATTTGTTTTCTTGTCATGTATTGATTTATAGTCCAAAAAGATTGTTCATTTTAATTTCAGTTTTAGTATCAGTTATTTTAGTACATTAAGTTAAACTAAATTAAGATAAGAAATGATTTTTTTAAATGGTTTTAAATTTAGTTTGCAGTCTATATTATTATTATTATTATTATTATTATAGTAATGAGTATGTATATATATATATATATATATATATATATATATATATATATATATATATATATATATATATATATATATATATATATATATATATATATATTTGTGTGTGTGTATTATATGATGATTTTTTTTTTTCTTCTTTTGAATGATAAAATAAAAAATTGCAGGGACATTTTCTCAACAAATTATTTAGATCATCATTAATCTATACTGTGTATTCCCATTCACATGTGTTCCCTTTTATTAGTATAATTTATTTATATTCTACATTTTTTTAATTAAAAAAAAAAAAAAAAAATACTTTTTAAAAAAGTTTTAATTTTCTATGTGTTTTAGTCCATTAAGTACAGTTTAAGTATGTTGCTTTAAAACACTTGTATGTACTAATAACCTTATCACAACATCATTTGAAGATTGACATCCTCCCAATTAAATCTTGCTCTATAAAATACCCCAAGGCTGGGAATTCATTTCCTTGGTTATGTTTTTTTTTTTTTTTTTTCTTATTTAGCGTGACATTAAGATATAAATCCTGAAGTCAGAGAAGCTCATTAGATAGCACCTAATGAAACCTGTGTCTGTCCACCCTGTCAGGCGTCATAAGGACGGCACTTCCGAACATGATTCGAGAGAACCGGGAGCACTACCAGGTGGTGATTCAGGCTAAGGACATGGCTGGACAGATGGGAGGTCTCTCCGGGACCACTACAGTCAACATCACCCTCCAGGATGTCAACAACAGTCCTCCTCGATTCCCACACAGTAAGACAGCACAAGCCCTCCGCTCACATGCATATGATGGGCTGAAGGAGACATGGTTTGTAAATCGGAGGATTGAAAGGATTTGCAATTGGAGGATTGAAAGGATATTGTAGCAAAAGGAGGCCATTTTAGGTCATGTAAAACTAAATTATGACTCATTTGGGTGCAAAACACCTTTACTTTACCTTTCTGTGGACCTTCATGGAAGAAAACTGCTATTGAAATGTCTAGGACTAAAGGCCTTGAGCAAGCCTGAAAGTGCATATCAAATGAACAAGGGTTAGACTGCCAGTCAACTATTAAAAATGGATGCAGACAAGATTATCAGAGTATTTGTGAGCAGAGTTATGCTTGGAGTTGCAAACACACTTCAACATAATCGGCATAAGAAGTGATCTGTTCACTAGGCACATTTCTTCTCTCCGAGTGATATTTCATAAGAAAAGCAACAGACAGATGTCATGGTTCAGCTGAATTATCATGGAGATGCTCAGGGCCAGTTTTTCCTACGGACCAGGATGAGACACAATCTGAACCCAGAACAAAATCTTCACAGAAAGAGGCTTTTAGAGAGTGAGAGAGAAGGGCGGATAGAGGAAGAAGGATCAAAACTAGAAGACAGAGAAACGGAGAGAGAGAAAGAGAGAGAGAGAGAGCACAGCGGGCGCTTCATTTGGGGTGATAATCCCTCTCTCTTTGCCACAGTCTCAAATCCAATACAAGAGCCACATCAGAAACAGTTTCCACAAACTGGGTTTAAAAAGAACCTCCAGTGGCTCATCGGAGCTGAAATTCTATTAAAGAATAACCACTGAGCGGCAGCTCCGCTTTTCCCCCTCGAGAGAAGGATAAACAAATAGACAAATGCACGCAGAAGTGGCTCGCTCGAGAACAAAGAGTTCGTACAAACACCTGACTGTTTACTCAATTGATTTCTTTTGCCCTCCTTCTCCAGGTACCTACCATCTCTCCACTCCAGAGTCAACTGGAATCGGATCATCGGTGGGCCGGATCAAAGCGTATGATGCGGATGTGGGAGAGAACGCCGAGATGTGGTACTCCATCCTGGATGGCGACGGGCAAGACGTCTTCAATATCATCACGGACAGCACCAGCCAGGAAGGGGTGATAACAGTGAAGAAGGTAAACAGGCCCGATATTTAATGTTTTAAACATCACACTGTAAGTCGGCGGTTGGAAATAAAATCTGTACCATCCAACAGTCTCTCCCTCATTCTCATTCTCTCATTCTTTCATATGCATGCAGGCACCCATACGAAGCAAAGTGCTTAGAAAGTAATCCCCTAAATCGAAGCCTTCGTGTCCTATCAACTTTACAAAGGTGCTTAATTCTATTCACGGCCCAAAAAGTCCCTTTTTCCCTTTTGTGTGGCACGGGGATCTATTTTCCTGCTGAAATCTGCCTATAGCTTATTTCCTCTCTCTGTCAGGGCAGGCTTTGACGAGGCTCAGGCAATTATGCAAATCTTATTGCTTAAACTAGAATGAAAGATAGCTACAGAAGAAGGCCTGAATAGGCAAAAGGTAAAAGATCGTACCTTGAGTCTTTAATCGTTTCATAATTAAAAGGCTGCATTAAAGCACAATGCCTTGCCTTTATATAAAAAAAGACATTCAACTCAAAAGAAGAGAGAGTGATAAGCACTTGTATGCAAAAACGAGCTTTAGATTTAGAAAAGTTTAGGGTGACATTGCTAGAGCATGTCGTTAATCTGCGACCGAATAGACCTGAGCTGAAACATATCAGAAAAGTAAGCCTTCCTTTATTCAGACCGGTCATGAAGAGTGGACTAACATCTTATCTTTGCTCTTGTAACCTTTCTCCTGTTCAGCAACTAGATTACGAGAGTAAGAGGTTGTACTCACTACGGGTGCAGGTGACCAACACGCATATAGATCGACGCTTTGAGCAACTGGGGCCTTTCAGTGACACGGCGATTGTCCGGATCACAGTCACGGATGTGGACGAACCGCCGCTCTTCAGTCGGACTCTGTACATTTTTGAGGTGGATGAAGACACCCCTGCCGGCAGCTCGGTTGGCACGGTGTCAGCTCGAGACCCTGATGCAGTCAATCACCTGGTCAAGTAAGTATAGTAAAAATACCCAAGCCCTTAGCCACTTACTCATAAGCTCTAGAATTAAATGATATTAATGCTATTATCCATTTAGGAAATGTCTTGATCGTTACCTAAATTTTCAAATCATCCAATATCAAATATTATAGAAATACCAAGCTGGTGCTCTCAGATTACTATGAACAGGAGAAAATTCAACATGCAACATGGCAGAATAATTCCCACCTTCTAAATAAAAGAGCCAGTAGCCAATTGGTGAAGTCAATTATTAATTATATATATATATATATATATATATATATATATATATATATATATATATATATATATATATATTAGAACAACATATAAACAATATATTAATACTGTTATTTTTATATTAGATTATTTGTATTTTAAATATTATTTATAATATTTATTATAATATTAATTACACTCACATTTTAATTATTAAATGATTTTTTTTTACATATTATTAATAATAATTAATAATTAGTGAGGACATTTTGAGTGTTTGAAAGTTTCTTTTTTTAGTACAATGAATCCTCTTATCTCAGAAGTTTAAGGGGCAGTTGATTCTGCTTGACATTACCCCTTTAATGTTTTATTGCTTATAGCTTTGTGATGGACTTGCTTTCTGTTGCACTCATTATATTAGTTTATTATCATGCAAAGGCTTATTTAGCTAATAAGGAGGCTTCTGTCAACTGATAATCTTAGCCATTGTAACAGGCAATTTAATGGTCCAGTAGAGATTTGAACAGAGGGACTCAGTAATTAAATGCTTTTGAATATACAGCGAACAAACAAGTGGCTGCTTTCACCTTAAACACAAATAAAAGGTACAGCGGGGGAAAACAGCAAAATGACACATTGAAAAGTGCCTCCCAAAGCAACGGAACATAAAGTTCATTATGGAGAATGAAAATCAAGCAGAACACGTCTTCGCCTTCCACATTTTGTTTGTTGATCAGATGTTTCGTGCTCGGTTAAATCCAATCCATCAACATGTTCCCAAGTGTGTGTGTGTGTGTGTGTGTGTGTATGGGTGTGAAGACGGGGAAAAGCAAATTATTCATGGGGCCTCAGTTGGTGATTTCCCTCCGGAAGTTTGGCAAGATGAATACAGGCGCTGTTTTATCTCTCTCTCTCCCCTTCACCCCTTGCTTTCTGAATTCAGACTTTTATAAGTCACAAAGTTGGTGTGAAAGCGAGTGTCTTGTCTCTTGTCTCCTGTCCACTTGAGCACTGTGAGCGTTTGTCTGAAAAGCTTGTCCTTCTGGCTTACTCATGCACGTCACACTCAGTTGCATATTCAAATGTCAGCAGAATATGTAAGTTGACGTTGATAAATGAGTTTAATAGGAAAGATTTCCTTTTTTATTTCATGAAAACAAGAGACGGGATCAACAGGATGATTAGCATTCAGGCTCTTTCAAATGAGCCACTTTAAAATTCACAACATGCAGTATGCGGTTAAGGATAATTGATAGTTGCTAGTTGCTTCAGCTAGGAAGGTGTCCGTCACAGCTGGCTGTTCAATGCATAATGCATAATCGATTACTTAAAAAAATAGCACTTACTGGCACCAAGGTACCACTATACTGCTGAATGAAAAAAAAAAGAACAAAAACAAGCAAACAAACAAACAAAAACGCATAGCTGATCAACAGGTTTTGAATGTTGGTGTGCAGGTGTTGCAAAAAAAAAAAAAAAAAACGGAATATTTCAGAATATAAAATGCAAATTGCAAATGTAAAAAGTATTCAATATTTATAAATAATGAATATACTTAGTCACTGACTGACATAAATAATTGGTGTTTTTACATTGGAAATATTGTAAAAAATAAAATAAAAAAAACACACAATGGAATAAACAGTACAAAAACAAGTATATTTTAAATGCCCCAAAACAAACAAACAGACAAATAAATAAAGTGATCTAAAATAATTCACAAAAAGCCATTTCACCATCAACTATGATCAGCTGTGGTTATTTTGATTAGCTCAGCAGGAAAAGAGCTTTCCTTGAGCATTTCAGTCCTTGGTAGTGCAACTGAAGCAAACAAACAACTACTGTCAACAGATCTCTGGGAGAAAGTTGTGGACAGGCAAAAGTAGGGACATGAATACAAAAAAAAAAAAAAAAAAAAAAAACTGGAAGTGAATATATTTGGTACACATCCTCCACAGGACATCACTCCAAACTGGGTGAAAGAGCCAGGATGAAACAGGTCAGAGATGCAATCAAGAGGGCTACAGCAAATCTGATGAAGCTGCCGGAATTCATGACAAACAGTGGTCATTGTGTGCACTTAACAAAAACATCACAAGAAAGGGGGATGCAAGAAACCCTTAAAAAAATGCTATTAGTATAAGTAAACTAAAGATAGGGAAGTATGCTTACGTGTTTAAAAAATAATGCATGAAGCTAAAATTAAATATTTTTGTTTACAAGCAGATACCTGTCCTTTCATTCGATGTTTTGTATGTTCAGATATTCATACAACAAAATATATACCCATTAAAACCTAAATAGGGACATGGTATACTTAAAGTATGATGTAAAGTATGATGTTCACTAAAAAAAAAAAAAAAAACTTATGAGTATACTTGCAGTACAAAACTTCTAAACTAGTAGTTTACTGAGATTTGGAGCCCCGCACATGACACGCAGGAAAAAATATAAGGCTAAATTGTGTGCACGATTTACCAATTCATTCCCTCAATGTACTAAAACGTGCACACGATTACTATTGCGTTCCCTCAATTTACTATTGCGTTCACTCGATTTATAAATTGTGTGCACGATTTACTAATTCGTTCCCTCGATTTGCTAAATTGTGCGCAATTTTTAGCAAATCGAGTAAATGCAATGGTAAATTGAGGGAACACAATAGTAATCATGTGCACGTTTTAGTAAATTGTGCACACAGTTAATTATTCTTTTCTTGCATGTCATGTGCAGGGCTCCGTACAGAGACTATACTTTAAAGTTTTTAATAAGTAAACTATCAGTATATCTATAAGTTCGCTTTTAGTATAATTGCAGTACAAACTACAAACATAGAGGTAAACTAGTAGTGTACTCAAAGTTTGCTACTGTTATACTTAAAGGATACTTAAAAATATACTTTTATTTACTAGAAAGTGGGCCAATTTAGTCCCAAAGAGTATTGAAACAGTACACTTACAATATAACACTGATATATGTATACTTGCTACATGAAATATACTTAAAATATACTGGAACTTTACTTAAGTATACTTAGTAAAATAAACTTGAAGTATACTACTTTTTTGCAGTCACAACTGAGCTTTGCCAAAATACACATTGAAGATTCTGAAACCAAGTAGAAAAGGTGTTATGGTTAAATAAAACTAAAATTACAATTGCAATTACAAATTACATTAAAGCGTGGAGGTGGTGATATTAGGGTATGGGGGTGTTTCTCTGCAGCAAGGACTGTAGCACTTGTCAGGATAGAAGGAAAAAATGGATGGGGAAAAAAGAAAACATTCTTGAGAAAAATCTGCTGCCCTCTGCCAGAATGGGATATATATATATATATATATATATATATATATATATATATATATATATATATATATATATATATATATATATATATATATATATATTTTTTTTTTTTTTTTTTATTATGCTGGTGTTATATCTTTCACTTTGATGTTAGAGGTTGCAATAAGTAAATACAGCTGTATAAAACTAAATGTGATTATTTTAAAGGAGGGTGATTCTTTTCTATACCAACTGTAATATATCTGTATCTCAACTGTGTGAAGTCAAAGGGTTTCAACTGATTGTGGTCTAAATACACTTCCATCTGGACATTTCA
Organism: Carassius gibelio; assembly: GCF_023724105.1. Classification (NCBI taxonomy): domain Eukaryota; kingdom Metazoa; phylum Chordata; class Actinopteri; order Cypriniformes; family Cyprinidae; genus Carassius; species Carassius gibelio. The sequence goes on from NC_068382.1 coordinate 21,917,814, forward strand.
ACTTCTGGTGAGTCATTGTGACAGAACTTGCACCTTACAAAAACACTCCCAGCAGAAAGTAATTGAAATGCATAAGGCATGGGATTATTACAAGAAGATTTTCAAGTCAAGCAAAGAGTGTGGCACAGCCCTAGATGAACCTAGAGGAGGATATCCTCAGACACTGAGAGACTGTGCAAGGAAACACTGAAAAAGGTTAAACGCGTTAGTACCTGAGATTGGAATGACAACTGTCACCCATGTCCTTCACCAGTCAGAGCGGAAAAGAGAAAGCAGCTGCTAAAAGACTGTCATATGACATCTCGGCTACAAAAGGCGTATGGGAGACTTTGAAGCCAGCTGGAAGAAGGTTCTATGATCTGATGAGACAAAAATTGAGCCTTCTGGCCATTAAAATAGACGCCACGTCTGGTGTAAGCTAAACGCTGAGCATCGGCAGAAACACATCATCCCCACTGTGAATCATGGTGGTGGCAGCATCATGCTGAGGGGCATATATACTTCTCTGCGGCAGGCCCTGGAAGGCTTGTGAGGGTAAAATGAATGCAGCAAAATACACTGAAGCCCTGGAGGACAAACTGATGGGGTCTGCAAGACACCTGCAGGAGGAGATTTGTTTTCCAGCAAGACAATGGCCAGAAGCATAAAGTCAAAGTTATACAAGAATGGCTAAAACTCAACTATGCTAGAGTCCTGGAGTGGCCCGAGTCCAGATCTGGGTGGAATTATAATGTACATGAAACCTGTCAGAGTTTTGAAAATAAAAAATGGGAAAATCTATAACGGTCAGATGTGCAAAGCTGAAATATCATTACACCGAAAAGTTAATCTTTAAGATGTTCATTTAGAAATTGCAAGTACATTTGACAAATAATTACATAGAAACCAAATTTTTTTTAACTAAAAATATACTCCAATAGTCTTTGTTTTATTTATTTGTATTGTGTTTGTAAATATTATATTTATTTTCATTTCATTTCAGTAAAATTCACTTCCTTTTATTCCAATTCCAATTCCAGTTCAACAGGTGTAGCCAAATTCATGAACTGAAAGAAAACAGATGCAAATTTCTGCATCAAAAAAATATTTTGTTCTTAATAACCATGACCAATTTGCAGAAATGTCTCCACGATGATACAAAAGATTTTTCTTTTAAACCCTGTCAAAAAGGCAAATTAAATCCTCTGTTATTCAATGCTGTAAAACAGCAGAACATAAAAACTTCTAAAAGGTTGAATACTTTTTTATAGATGCAGTAAACTAGTCCGGACAGGCATGAGAATTCAATATCTGGTCTTTTCAGCAGGGTAATTTGTATCCGTGGTCTTAAAACGCAGAGGTACAATGTATAGTTTATTGTGCTCGATGTGTAACTAACATCAATGCGTTTGACAAGGGCAAATTTGTTCTCTAATAGAGATGTCAAATCAAATACATCCCACCGTGTGAAGGAATTTAAACCAGTCTGGGCTGATTTATTTAGCGGCCGTTGCAGGCACTGTTCTGGACCCTTGATTATGGGTGTGTGATGTACCCTTTTACACTTTCTGGGGCAGTGTTTACAGCACTTTAAAACACTGAGATCGTTCTATCCCTGTGCCTGGGCATAATCAGAGCTCCATTGTCTCGCATTCATTACCGTCATTCTTGTTTTAGATACACCATTGATCGCCACACAGACCTGGAGAGACTGTTTAACATCGATTCCAACAATGGGACCATCAGCACACTGCAGGCTCTGGACAGAGAAACTTCCAAATGGCACAACATCTCTGTTCTGGCAACCGAACTCAGTAAGTTTGCATTGTGAGCCTTTGCTGGATCACTACAGATATTAAATGGCATATTGCTGCAAGGTTTACTTATAACGATGCAGAAAGCTCTTGCATTTTATTTCAATATTTCAATTTTGAATCGTGAATTAGTAATGGTCTGAAATTCATTTTCAAATGTTTATTATTATTTTAATTTTTTTTGTTTGTTCAAAAATAATTATGTTATCACAGGTGGACTAAAACTTTTAGAGCCTCAAGACGTTTTCAGAAATGGTTAAAACGACAGCAATAGAATAAATGACTGATGAGAAAAATCAAATTGTCACCTTGAGTTGTGGTTTAATTCATGCTTTCTGCATTCTCGGTAGAAGAATAAATGCCTGGGGTAAGAGGCTGAAAGACAAATTCAGACTCTTGAATGCAAACTGAATATCTTCCACAATTGCTGAAACGCATTCATCATTGGTGTCTAGGTACTGCCCTGCAAACCAGAGTGCCGGTGTTTATCAAAGTGCGCGACGTGAATGACAATGCGCCTGAATTCGCCATGTACTACGAGACCTTTGTCTGTGAGAATGTCAAAGCTGGTCAGGTATGCATTTTCATGTTTATTCATTGTTTCCCACAAATATTTTACTAAACGCTTCCGCTTGCTTTGTTACTTCTGCTGTTCCGTAAAGCTTACGAATTGCACTTATTTTTGATGCTTTTGTTAGATTACACATTTCTGTTTAGAATTAGAATAAGGTGAATAATCTTAGCTTGTTATGTTTCCAGCTCATCCAGACCATAAGTGCTGTGGACACTGATGAACCTCTTGTCGGGCACAAGTTTGTTTTCAGTCTAAGCACCATCAATCCAAACTTCACCGTCTTCGACAATGAAGGTAATTTAATGGAAACCCATTTCTGGGACAAATTAAAAACCAAAACAGGTAATGGTGAGCTAATTTTAAAATAAGAAATACAATGAAAAATATAGATTCTGGGATAAAAAAAAAAAAAAAAAAAAACATACTGACCCCAATATATAACTGAGGTATAAAGTTTATATGCATAATTAGATGAACTCCCATATGCAAATCACTAAGCAACTATGTTATACAGAAGCAACTGGCTAGCTTAAAAAAAAAAAAAAAAAAAAAAAAAAAAAACAACTCATTATATTGCCCACTAGTCTCACTTTCTATATTAATCTTGACATCATTGTGTTGTAGACAACACAGCGCGGATCCTGACCCGCCGGGGTGGCTTCAACAGAAGAGAGATGAGCTCATACCTGCTGCCTGTTGTCATCTCAGACAACGATTACCCCATCCAGAGCAGCACCAGCACGCTGACGGTCCGCGTCTGCGCCTGCGACAGCCGTGGGAATGTGCAGACGTGCAGCACTGAGGCCCTGCTGCTCTCAGCTGGACTCAGCACTGGAGCCCTGGTGGCCATTTTACTCTGCATTTTAATATTACTGAGTAAGTGTTGAACTCCTGGAAATATATAGCATTGGGGCATTTAGCTATTTTATAAAACCTTTATATGGCCCTGCACGGTGCCTCTCTGAACACGGGGCCCCTGGGCAGATGCCCAATTGTCCATATGGTTAATCCGGATTCTGGTCCACCCTGAAAATAGCAGCCCTTTTTACCTGCAGCATTTTGTTTACTCTAATCTTTTACTCTAAACTTTTTCTAATTCGTGAAATGAAACAATATGTAGTGCACTTTCTCAGAAGCATTTCATTATCTATAAACAGCAAATGCACTGATCTAACTAGGCTACATTACTGACTGAACCCACCAAACAGTTCACACACTGTGTTCACAGACAGACAGACAGACAGACAGACAGAAGGACATATAGATGTGATGTTTATTTTGTTATGTATTCATTTTTACTTTGAATTTTCTCCAAATATTTCCTCCAGACAATCAAAAAGTAGGGTACCCCATTAAGACATTACTGCAGCTTCTCTCTCTCTCTCTCTCTCTCTCTCTCTCTCTCTCTCTCTCTCTCGTTCTTTGCTTTCCTCAGAAAGTGCAGCGTTGTGGAAAAATAGCTTTCATTATTAAATGTTTGCAATTGACAAAAAGGCCTTTGTGTTCTTCCAGGGCTTAAGTAGGTCGCATGCTCCTTCCTGACGTCCTAAAATGCCACTTGTGGAAGGTAATGCAGTATGAAAGCGCAGCTGGTTCTGAACAGCATGTGTCTGTGTTGTTTCTGCAGAGAAAAGGAAAAATATGTTGTGCTTAAGTTAAAACATCCATCAATAAGTAATTGTTGAAAATGCTGGTGAGTGCATCTCTCAAGTCTAACCTGAGGCAATCCGTCATCGTTCAGCATTTTCTATTATCTGCCTCTAACTTCAGGTTGACTTAGCTACAGTTTCTATTATTTACTGGCTTTTGTTTACACATATTAAAGACATACCATCTATTCGGATATAAAATAGCAATGCTGCAAGTAAACTAGTGACAAGTGTTTTGACATGGCCCTCAAAGTTCTAACAAATTCAACTTTGAACCTATTTGCCACTGAATTCTTGAATACACTACATATGCACTGTCTGGTTTAACTTTACTTTCTTTATAGATTATATTTTTTAAAGTACAAAGCAAAGCAGCAAGAGATGTTTAAAATCTGTCAAACTTTATGAAGACATGAAAAATGCTTCATAATTTATTACTTTTAAGTCATGGTGCCTCAGTTCTTAAACTCATTTAAATTCACCAACATCATCCCGAGACCAACGAGTCGTGTTTTTCTTTTTCGATGGACTGTATCAAAGCTGGTGTTGGGGACGCAATGTTTAAATGTCAAGCTACGAGTTTCTCACAGTTGAACTTTTGGAAAAGTAATTAACTTTGCTAATACTTTTACACCACACGTTAAGGTACTAAAAAGTATTAAGTACATAAAGTACATTCATAAGTCATAAAGTAAATGAAACACCGTTGGAATTAATAAGTGATTGATCAAAGTGACAGCAAAGACATAATACGATACAAAATATCTATATTTAAGCAAATGCTGTTCTTTTGACATTTTTATTAAAGGGGGGGTGAAATGCTCGTTTTCACTCAATATCCTGTTAATCTTGAGTACCTATAGAGTAGTACTGCATCCTTCATAACTCCAAAAAGTATTTAGTTTTATTATATTCATAAGAGAAAGATAGTCTGTACCGATTTTTCCCGGAAAAACACGAGTGCCTGTAGGCGTGACGTGTGGGCGGAGCTAAAGAATCACGAGCGCAAGTAGGCTTTTGTGTTGAGCACGTCTGGAAGCTGTGACACTGAGGACAAAACCAACCAAAACAAACCACGGCTAACAGTCAGATTCAGCGTATATTTATGATCCAGAATCAGATCCAGAGGCTGAAATTGAACAAGAGCAGCATCAGCAATCAGTCTCTATGTGGTATGTACTGAAACTGTATATATTTGCTTAGCGGTTTTGGAAAATGACTAAGTTCCACTTTCTTTGTCGTCTTTTTTTTTTTCTTTTAAGCTGTAGATGTGGAAAGTGCAGTTTGATGACAACATCGCATGTTGTTTACTTGATGTGCTTACACGCCGATAGCTAAGTTAACAACACAGAGATATTTGAAGCAGTTTTACTCACCGCATGCGGTTCCAACACACAATCGTGACCCTTTTTCCTTGGGACTGCATTATCCTTAAGAAATAAGCGATGTGCAAATCCGGCGTCAAACTGGACCTTGTTGTAAAACATGCATCTTCGAAATGCAGGGGAACAAACACAAACACTTGCACAACTCCGTTGATGCTCTGTAAAAATAAACTCCATCCACTGGTCCCTTAATGCTGTTTCTCTTTTGGTAATCTGTGCAGGGTTGTCTTGCCCTGGCAACCAAAAGCACACTTCTTTTGTGACATTTCGCGACGCTCTCGCTCTGATCAGTGAAGTGTGTTGTGCTCTCAGTGTTCTGCTATACGGGAGCGCGCGCTCTTCTTCTTCTCTAGTAAAGAGCGCGCGCTCTTCCGGCAGACGCGCCCTCAGGACCCATATAAGGAAATTCCGCTCCATCTAACGTCACACAGAGCCATACTCGAAAAAAACTTTCCGAAACTTGTGACAAACCGGAAGTAGTATTTTTGGAACAGAAATACTCCTTCAAACATACAACTTAATTTTTGAAACTTTGTCCATGTTTAGCATGGGAATCCAACTCTTTAACAGTGTAAAAAACTCAGTATGCATGAAATAGCATTTCACCCCCCCTTTCATCGAAGAATGCTGAAATAGATTCAACAAAAATATCAAGCAGCAACAGCTGTTTCTAATGTTGAGAACGAAAAGGACCGTGATTAATATTTGAACAATGAGCAATAATAATAGAGAATTATTTAAAACCAAATTAGAATATTAAAATGATGTCTGAAGGAGTATTTGACACCAAAGTTAAGGTAATATCTGCTGAATACATTACATTATAAAATATTAAAATAAAAGACACAATTATTGTAGTTTATAATAGGATTTCACGATATAAAACATTTTAATTTCTACTTTTTAAATATTGCATTTTATTTACAATATTTCACACAGACACAGACACACACACACACACGCACACACACACACACACACACACGTTTGTTTTTGTGAAAAGTGGGGGCATCCCATATGCGTAATGGTTTTTATACTGTACAAACTCTATATTCTATGGTCCTACACCAACCCTACACCTAACCCTAACCCTCACAGGAAACATTTTTACTTTCTCAAAAAAACTAATTCTGTATGATTTATAACCGTTTTGAAAAATGGGGACATGGGATATGTCCTCATAAGTCACCCTCTCCTTGTAATACCTGTGTCATACCCATGTCATTACTGACACACACACACACACACACACACACACACACACACACACACACACACACACACACACACATATATATATATATATATATATATATATATATATATATATATATATTCCAAACATTATAAGCAAACATTACAAAAAACAAAAACAAAAAAATCTATAAGTACATGGTCCCTTTAAATTCAACTTCAAAATTATGTCTATATGTACAGTATATGTCTCTACCCATTAAACAACACAGACAATTGTGTGCCGTGTGTTCAAACACTTCTGCCATCTCATATTTTGCTGTTCCCCTGTGCAGGCACCATCTAGTCCACCACTGATCCACGCTGGGCAAACTTAATATGGATATTTTCCCCTTTATCCTTCTCCATTTTCAGTTGTCTTCTCCTAAACCTGTCCATTGGCGCTGAGTGGACAGGTTATGGAGGGTAGAGCATTTCCATAACAAAATAATGCCTCCACCCCCCACATCCTGCTCTCAATTTCCCCCTCATTTCACATCATTTCTGTTGCACCCTATTCTGATGAGCTGGCTAATGAAAAGCCCAGAATATACACTAATAGAGGAAGTAGCTGCTTTCCGCGGCCAGAGCGAGAAGTATCCGCATCCAACCCACACTTTTCCACCAGCATTCTCCTTCCAGATCACAGAATAAGCCCTGCACACACCACAGGCCCCCAGGCTGGGCAGAACACAGCGTGTTGCCCCCTGCCGTTTCTTCTTCATAATTAACACCTGAGTGGGAGGCAGGGGCGAGCTCTCCGATTACCTGCTGGGAGGAGAGAGAGCAGCCACTGAACAGGAAAAACAAGTTGCAAACTACAGCACCTGTTCCCTTTTTAGGACCATAATTCCCTCTTCTCATCTCTTCTACCTCAAACCATGAACATTATGTGGTGAAATCATCAGACAGCGCCAATACTTTAGGACAATGCATTTCAGCACAAAAGACTACATCTTAAACAGTGTCTTCTGAAAATAAATAAGTGAAAATATATAAAAAAATAAAAATAAAATAAAAATTATAATCAATTACATTTATACAGATATTTCCTGGTTACTCAAAGTGCTTTACATGGAACAAGATCATTATTTTTCCTTTAAAAAGGTATAATTAAACAAAAATACTAAATTAAAATATTCTAAGCAAATTAGCTGTTTTTACAGTTTAGATGATGAAAATTGACAGAAAAAAAGAAAAATACATTCCTAGTTGAACAAATATATTGTTCTTATTAAGTAATATCTCCATGAACTGGGGCTGTCAAACGATTGCAATTAATTAAATTAATTACACTATTTGGTGATTTATTAATTGACTGAATCGCAAATTATTATTAATAGTAGTAATAATAATAATAATAATAATAATAATAATAATAATAAAAATAATAATAATAATAATAATAATAATAATAATAATAATAATAATAATAATAATTATCATTATTATTATTATTATTATTATTATTATTATTATTATTATTACTGTTATTGTTGCCATGGTTACTCAAATAAATGAACAAACAAATAAATAAAAAGTACTGTTAAAATTAAAGGACAAGGAAAAAAAAAAGTCAAGCCTTACGGTTGTGTTTTACATCTGTGCCCTTTGGAACCTTGCAAATGTGTAATGTGTAAGAGAAGAAAGCAAACCCTTTTTTTTATTTATTACACAATTTAAGACTGCAAGGTGATTGCTCCAGGCAGTACAAGTCCCTTTCTCTTCAGTATTCATGAGTACCTTAAGCGCATGACACCTTTTGAAACATCCTCTGTATCTTCAGCCAAGCTATCTGTAGTGCTGCGTGCTGCTCACTGGGTTCTTATCTGAGTGCTCTGCTTTAGCCATCCAAGAACAGCCTGTGATTCTCCGCCAGTGCTTTCTTCTCGCTGCAGTGATTGAGATTATGCACGCTTTCTGTGTCTCTGATCTGCTGCAGACTAGACTGTCTGCTTTTTTTTTTTTTAGCTGACTCAGTCCTTCTGTTTTCAGTTACTGTGACAATTCTGTTGTCCTAGCCATCGATTGTCTGTTCTCTCTCTGATTGAATTAACCCTCTGAGGTCTAAGAGTATTTTTGGGGCCTGGAGAAGTTTTGTCATGCCCTGACATTTGTGCTTTTTTTCAGTTTCTTATACACATCTAAATGGCTAAAGTCTAATCTCACTGTAATCAGCAAAAACTGGGCTATAATAATATGTAATCAGCATGTGTATGTACATGATTGTGTTTTTGAGAAGAAAAAAAAAATGTTACGCATGGTTAGTGAAAAACAAAAAATGTTAAATCACTTGAATAAGGCAAAAAAAAAAAAAAAAAAACACATACAGAACATTGGTTGCCAGGACTTTTGAGAACTTAAGCTTGTAGCCAAGAATTTTTCTTTCTAAATTATGTGAAAATCATCTTGTTTACTCACTTACAGAAAACAATACTTTCTAAGACACTTTTTGTTGGTAAAAGTCATATGCTAGTAGGCGTCAACTATCATGAATATAATTGCGATTTTCACCTGAGAAGACAAAGACCCGCAAAATGATCTGCAAAATGAGCTGCATAATAAGCCTCTCAGTCAGGTGTGTGGCTGAGAGGGAAGAGTTACAAGAAGGAATGTGAGGAAAAAATAAATGTTTATAATTTTATGTTTATAGTTTATTTAGGAAATATTTAATTATCCAACAACCTAATTTAATATATGTATATTTAATATAATTTTTGGTGTGGAGCTTGCTTGTTGACATAGCAAATGTACTCTGTATCTTTTACAACATTACAGCACAAACAATGACGTGAGTTGTGAAAATACGGTACAAATTGAATGATGGAGAAATTACTTGCTAGTTTAGTAAATACAACGGGGCAGAAACGATTTTCAATCGGAAATTGCAAGTGAATTTCACAGATGATTGTTATGAAATGGCAAGTAACCCATTGAATTAAGGGGATAGTCCACCCAAAAATGAAACTTTTGCCATCATTTGCTTGTTTTTTTTTTTTTTTTTTGATAAATATAAGGAAGATATTTTGAAGAATGCTGGTAACCAAACTGTTGATGGTCATTGATTTTATACTATGGAAAAACAAAATAAAAAATACAAATAAATACTATGTAAGTCAATGGCTACTGCCAACTGTTTGTTTACCAACATTCTTCAAAATATATTTTATATTATTTTGGGTTCAGCAGAATTCAAACATGTTTAGATGAAGTTGAGGGTAAAAAAAAACAAAAAACACCCCTTTCGTTATCTGGGTGAACTATCCCTTTAAATGTGAAAATTTGATGTAGAAAGATTACAGTTTTATTTTCTTGTAAAACATATTGAAATATTTATATTTGTAATACTTATTTATCGGTGTACAAACAACTAAATAAAACTAACTTACATGTATATCTACTATAAAATAAAATAAAAAATATATATGATGGAAATATATAATTACACAACCACATATATATATATATATATATATATATATATATATATATATATATATATATATATATATATATATATACGGTTACATAATTTATAATTAGCATTAAACATATCAAGTTGTCAGTCAAAATCATATTAAAGCAATTAAATCAATATTTTGCTGTAAAATTAAGGCCCAAAGTACCACAAACAAATCAATGAACCAATCAAGTAAATTGATAATCTGAATTAATTAATTCAAATTTACTAATACAAACAGTTTAGTCTGAATTGCAAATGACTGACCTTTAACAAATCAAGTTATACATATATATATATCGTTTTAGGGTTTTTAGTCCATGTTTGGCATCTTTGTAACCATTTCTATGCTACCACACTCCTAGTTATCATAGTAATCATATTTTAGACCAACAGCAATGATCATTCCTTCCTCACTAAAAAAATAAAAACACTTGGCCAATTTATTACTTTCTGAGAGGAAGTTGCACTTTCTGAGTTTAAACTGTCTCAAATCCAATTTTATTTTCAGCGTAGTTATCAAGCAAAAGCCTGTAGGAAGCATTGCTTCGGCTCTGTAGTGTCAGGTATCTCTGTGACATTCAGAATGCATGACTATCACAGAGCTTTGTTCAGCTTGATTTGCACCATGCTGATGATATCATTTCATTCGTCTGTCTCTGTCTCCATAGTGATTGTGGTATTGTTTGCTGCCCTGCGGCGTCAAAAGAAAAAGGAGCCCCTGATCATCTCAAAAGAAGACGTCAGGGACAACGTGGTCAGCTACAACGATGAGGGCGGCGGAGAGGAGGACACGCAGGCCTTTGACATCGGAACCCTGCGGAACCCGGAGGTCATCGACACCAACAAACTCCGCCGGGACATAATGCCCGAAATGCTGTTCCCCTTCCGCCGCTCGTCTCCCATCAAAGACAACACAGATGTGAGGGACTTTATCAACGGACGGCTGCATGAAAACGACTCGGATCCCACAGCGCCCCCTTATGACTCCTTGGCTACCTACGCCTACGAAGGCAACGGCTCTTTGGCGGAATCCCTCAGCTCTCTGGAATCAGCCGCCACCGAGGGGGACCAAGAGTTTGACTATCTGAGTCACTGGGGTCCACAGTTCAAAAAACTGGCGGATATGTATATAGGGCAGGAGTCCCAGAGAGAGACTTAAAGCAACACAGCACACTTAAATATATCTCAGAGCACTAAATTAACACATACGTACTGAAGTCTCCCTCTGTTCTCTGCTGTGTAACGCATATAGACGAAATCTATGAAGACTTGAACATCGCGCTCAACTACTGGGAACTCTTCGCATAGACATTCTCTTTTCTCTTTATCTACTTTAACTTTGTCCTCTTCTTCTTCTGGTCTCTCTCGCTCTTTCTCTCTCTTTCTTTCTCCCCCTCCTCCCCAAAAAGAATCAGTTAAGATGCCTTTTAAGATTAGGGATTTGTTGTAATCAATGGTGTGGACAATGTGTTTTATAACCAAGGTGAGTGATGGTAGCTTTCTACACTATCGATGTTTATGGCTAAAAAAAACCTGATGAAAATTATTTAAAAAAAGCTTAGCTGTTATTGCAGACCAAGTCTAAAATAGGTGCAGTATGTGTATAATATGTTTTACAAGTATGATCATTATGTAAACTACTTGATATCTCTGTTTAAGAGGCAGTTTTCCTGTGGAAGGTTTATATGGGTTCTGTCAAACTGTGGATTCATCTCAGAACATAGAGTTAGAGCTGTACAATGAATTGTGTTCTTGTAGAATATCAGTCATTATGTTCATGTCGTTTGAATGCTGTCGCTTTGTTTTATACAGTATTTATATTTTTATACTTATTTTGATAATAAAGTTTTAAAATCTTTTCTCTTCATGGTTTGTTCTCAATTGAGAGGTGACCTGTTATGCCACTTTCTATAATATGGAATATAAGTCTCAGGTGTCCCCAGAATGTGTCCGTGAAGTTTCAGCTCAAAATACTTCACAGATCATTTATTGTATCATTATGAAAAAGCCTATTCTGAATGGAAACGGAAACACACTGTTTTAGTGTCTGTCTCTTTAAATGCAAATGAGATGCTGCGCCCCACCACATTTTCCAGAATAAGGCTATGCGTTTACAGCTCGTACCTCAAGATAAAAAAAAAAAAGTTTGATTTTGATTATCATGTCTTTCGAGCTGAAATCATGCATTTTTTAAAGCCACATTAGTTTAAACTTTAGTTTTAGGGTTTTCTGAGCACACATCTGAAGCACACGCACAGAAAGTGGTTGTCATACAGCAAGTGAGTACTAAACTAAGTTATCTTCATGTCTTATTGCGCAAATAACACAGAAGTTTGTTAAAAACTAATTATAAAACAGTTAGCTATGTATGTGAAGGTAAACAGCTATAGGTATGAAATTGCATGCTTATATTAGATCTGTGTGGCAGCAGCATAACATACAGATCCAACATACAGTAAGTAAATAAATCCATCTGGACATTTTAGAAAAAAAAAATATATATTTATATATATATATATATATATATATATATATATATATATATATATATATATATATATATATATACTAATATATACTAATATATATACATATATTAGTGGTGGTCCGTTATCGGCGTTAACGTGCTGCTATTAATCTATTCTCAAAGTTGGGTTGGGAGCTGGGTCTATACTAAGCAAGCTATTATGACTTTTACCTTGATATTTTATATAACCGACTGGCTGAGGCCAGCCTAAAAAGATCCTCAGGACAGTTGACGGGCCACTGCTGCGCATCGTCACGAAAGCTTACCTTTTTCACATGTTTTTACGCCTTACCGCTTGTCGATTTAAACATTAAAGCATCCAAAAACAAGACGCAGAAAAGCTGTACAGAGTAACTGGTCACTCGCGCGCTGTGTTCGGTGCGGAGATATAGAGAGAGAAAGAGAGCCGCGTATCACGGACAGCGACACTGAACCGAGCTCTCTTCTGCGAAGTTGTCCTCGAAGTCCCTCCTGCACCTGAACGAACAAATACCAATCGCAGTTTGAACAAACAAAAAGATGTGAAAGAGCCCAATTCAGTACTCGCGGTGTTCTGGTGTTCAGGGCTCACGTAGAGAAAGACGTCTCAAAACACTTGAAAATCGTATTTGCTTATTTTGCTCTTGTGCCGACAAATACATACAAAATATGTCCAAATATCGACCTTGGAAATTATGCTCGAAAAAACTGTCAGTTATTTCTTAAGTGAAAGTAAACAGTTGAGGGATTATATTGGATGCGTTCATCGTCTCTTAAAGGGGCCGCGTCTAATTTAGCGACTGGCTTCTGTAATGTTAATCCAAGAAAATGAAAATCACTCATTGCTCTTGACTGAATTACTTTGTAGTTTTAACAGTCAAACCAAAAATTATTCAGATACCAGATATAATTTTTGATATATATAGCGAAACTGTAATAATGTGAGAAATGTGTCTGAATAAATGTAGGTTTGATTGTATATTTCATTTTTACATTGAAGACTATCCAATGCTATTTTACATTTAATTATTTGGTTTCTGTACCTTGACACCTACAAACTTGAAAAAAAAAAAAACTTAAACACTGTGTAAATATCACAAATAAATACAATTAAACGAACATACAAATTAAACAATTTCAGACAGGGCCCACTGGTACAACCTTCACCGGGTCCTCGCTGACCCCAGCTACGGCAATTCGAATGAGCCATTTTAATCTAGATTAATCTAGATTAATTTCAAGATCACAGTGAGATTAATCTAGATTAAAAAAAATTAATCTATGCCCACCACTAACATATATATATACAGTCATGCAAGGGTCATACATTTCTGTTTTCCTAGTAGAAACATACTGAAAGCTCTAATGCATGCACCTTTTGCATATGTCCAGACATACAGTTCTGTACAGACTCTCAAATTTGAATAGTCAGAACTGGAATTCCCAGCCACAGGTGACAAGTCTGCAAACAACGACCATACCTATGAATACTAATGTGGTCATGTTGGCTGCACACAGAAAAGTATCCTCTCTTGAATCTGCTTTGTCCTTAAATGAACCTAAGAGGGTTTAATCTTGGAACAGTTTGTCTTTCCTGCGGCCCGATATTAAATTAAAACTGAAGTCATTAACTAATTAACCAATAGATGGTCTGTCATTCCAACCCACCTAATGATAGTTTAAAGTTATAAGGCATATTTTAAAATCTACTGCAGTGTCAATACGGCCTGCTGAATTTAATTAAGGGTTGATGGATTACGACACTAATTATCAAAAATGTAGCTGCAGTGTGTGGCTTAATGTTTGAATGAAGTATTTCTTTAAACCAAGGCTTTTTTCCATTCAGTATATGGACATTTTACGTAGATCATAAAATAATAATAATAAATAAATAAAAACTGATGTTGTTATTCTGATATGAGTTTGTCTACAGCATCATGTCTGTTCTCATTCAAGTGTAAAGGCCTTTGGATTCGGTCATGGCCAAGCCGAGGTAGAGTATAATTGGCATTTTATTTCATTAACTCTAGACCGCTATTACATGGGTAAGGTTAACGGAGAAATAAGCATCTATTAGGACTGCAGCTGCCCTCTTTTCTATTCTGACCTTGAATAGCTCAATATTAATAATCATTCTTTTTACAATGTAATTATTACAGTCTTTTCTTAATGCCAAAGCATTTCTCATTTTCCGCCTTCCCTCGGAGGAACTGTAAAATGTGTGACCTTCACTTCCAATGATAGGCAGCAGCTCCTAGTGAACGTAAAAATTGATTCTGAAAAGAAGAAGGAAAAAAATAATAATTAAAACAATCCACATGCATTCTGTTAGGGAAATATTTATATTACAGTGAAAGAAGTTGCAAAGCACTCATCTTTTTCAATATGTAGCTCTCAGATCCATAATATTTGTGTACAAAACATCAAAACAAAACAATTCTGAAAACAGGACTTTTTCATATAAATTTTGTTTAATGTATATGTATAATCTGACTTTCACTTTAAGTGATAGCCGGCAGCTCCCAGTGAACATAGAAATCAGTATTGAAAAGAAAAGAAAAGAAAAAGAAAAGAAAAGAATCTTTTCTAAAATTGTTGTAAAAGTTATTTTATTGTTATTTATGTATTCATATTACTTTATTTATTTGTATTATTATTGTTTGTTTATTTATTTATTTATTTATATTTTTTTTAAGTCTACCAGGGGATGGGATGGGTTGGGATGGGTTCTAAATTTGCACAGATGCTTTTTGTTTTATACTGTTCCCAGAAAAAAAAAAAAAAAAAAAAAAAAAAAAATTAATAATAATAATAATAAAATATAGCTGCAAGCAGCGATGGCGGGCTCAAGCCACCAATGCCATCGCCACCCCGGTGGCATCAGGTAAACTGTGCCCAGCGGGCACATGCATTCACAATTTCCCTCTGGCAGTGAGGTTTTAAATGATATGGCAGTTAAAGGGTTAATCCGAATCATCTAGACTTTAAAATCACATTCACAGAACAATATATATATATATATATATATATATATAACTTTAGTAACACTTTACAATAAGATTTCATTTATAAACATTATGTTAACATGAACAATATTTATATAGCATTCATTCATGTCAGTTAATATTCCAAATTAAACATTAAAACATTGTTTTATTGTGATTTTTTTCCAAGCACATTTTACCAATTCCAAACCATATCAATCTTAATAACTACCATTATTTTTTATTTAATCATTTATGAGTGCTATACAATAGTCCAGGAAAGCTGGAAGAGAAAAACAGGTCAAGAAGAACTGACAAAAAGAATTGCAAAATAATTAGGAATTAATGTGAAGATTAATTTTTAGTCAATTCTGCAAGACAGACTTTCAGGAAAGGAGGTGGAATAAAAATGAGCTCCTAAATCTTAATCCCGGATTCTGGAAGATATATTCCTCAAACCATCGGACAAGAGGAGGTGGTGCTGGTCCTTCACGAGTCACTCTAATCTGTTAATTAAGCCTATATATAAAGTCTTAATATATAGTATTTCACAATACTTCATAGTATTCTAATTAAATAATTTTTTGGAATCTTAGATCTCTCAGAACCTGGCACATTGTAATTCTGAGACTCCAGGAAAGTGGCAGTTCTGTAAAATGTTGGCGCTGGAGACTAAATGCTCCCTGATAGTTTCACACCTAATTCACTTAACACACACACAAACACACACACACATTAACCACAGTGACAGAGGGACAGAGTGACATCAGATGTATGATAGTTTTTTAATTTTCTGTCATCCATATAATGTTGTATAGTCATGGAACTATGCATATTTCCTCAGAATGACTTGTCTGCTATGTGTACATTTTTTTGAAGTGTTTAGAAGCTGCACTTTAAAAAAATAAAAGACATTTACTGGTTACTTTTTTACTGTTATTTCAAAAAATCACCACGCAAAATCATTCAAGCTATCCAAAATTCATTCACACCTGTTCTGTAAGATAAATTCTTTAAACAGTGGTAAAAGAGGATGTGGTGCTGATTCTTCAAGAGTCACTCAAAACGTATCTGTCCATAAAGCTTATAAAGAATTATTCTTAATATACAGTTCACAATACTTCAGCTTGTTATTCTAATTAAGTGAGGGTCATTTTATCAGTAAAATACATAAAATACATATTATTTTTCTTTGAAAGATTTCTATAAATGATTTAAATCATACTTGTTTTACAATAATTATTTAAAAGTAATCCTATAGCTCCCTCTGGTGGTCATTATTGGAACTAAGAATTGCAAGCTTGATTTATAAGTTATGATAGTTTTAATTTTATGCTGGCTCTTGAAAATGATAAAGCTATGAAACTTACTGTGTTTCCTTCAAATGATGACTTCTACGTATATAAAAAATTATGAAGAGTTGGAATGAAAAATTTTAAGGATATAGTAAAATAACGATTGTATTTTTTTATGTTACTTTAATAAATCGCTATGGCCACACCATTTAAGCTATCCTAAACCCATTCGCAATTTAACATCTTCAGTATATTAGCTTCATGTTAAAAAAGTTTGCTGTGAACTTGTGTCTTCTTGGAGGAGAATGAATTCATTTACAGGCTGATTTTATCATAAATCCACAATAAAATTTCTGAGTTCTGTATCAATCTGTGTTGTTGTTTGTTTGTTTTTTTATTTTTTTATTTTTCATAGGAAGATAACTGACCCTTTACTCTCCTTTTTAATAAATGTGCTTATAAACCAAAAACAAGCTATTTATAGCTGTATTTATAAACTGCTTACTACTGACTATTAATATTGGGACAAGGCTTTATAAAGCATGAACTGAATATTTACTGTTTGAGTTTGAAATTATTATTTGCAGCACAAATAAGGTTTTTTAGGATTTTTAAAAATCCCTAAAACTGTCAGAAAAGGATAAGGCCTATAAGATTTTATGTGAGTGGCTAAATTTATTTGTTTTTATAACTATAATGCATAAACTATGAAATTATACAAAATGTATAAAAATGTACAACAGTTATTCTTTTCCAATGTTTTTTATTTATTTATTTATTTATTTAAATTTTTTTTATTTTATTTACATTTCAAAACATTTGCCTACTGCAATCATTCTAAACAGCTTGAATAAAACCTGTTAATATTTATTATAGACCACTGTAACTGTGTATAATCTAACAAACAAGTTTATTATGAAAATAAAAGTGTACACCAGATAAATTGGACGATAAAGAAATTGCTAACAATAGTATAATAGAGCATGTTTTAGGTTTTTAGGCGTTTAGATGCAGAAATGGACAAATCAAATGTAAAATAAAATGTAATTGATTTAATTAAATATAGATTAATTCTTGTTAGAGCAAAATAATAAATAAATAAATAAATAAATAAATAAATAAATAAATAAATACGAACACACATTAAAAAAAGCAGCCAAGATGAATGAGTTTCATTTTTTATATGGATCAAAATTGAAGACAGAAGCAGCTGGTATATGCGGTCACTTAATATTAAAATCCAGTAGATCCATTTCAGATTTATTTCTCAACAGTTTATGTTCACGTGGCTGTTTTCGTTTATAGTCGCCAAGCTATTATGTATTTTGAAATAATCTTGTCCGTGATGTGTTCGTTCTTACGACGAAAGGCAGAATCCTGCAGCTCGAGAGATATATGTTATTCTGCCAGTCGCGCTTTCAAATAGTCTTGCACTCTTAAACTGGTCACAAACACCTGCATTTACCTCTTGTTGTGTTACAGTGGGTTTATTGTGTGCATTTGTGGTAATATTTTATTTTAAAAAGCTCTTAAACCAGAATAAATTCGTTTGTTTTGAGCTCGACACTGTACGCGCTGATCGGAGGCGGTGATTTCAGATAGGCAGCTGCAAATATTTCATTTTCACACAAACAGTTCAAAAACATCTTAATTTAGCTCTTGGTGTGTTCTAATTGGTTGATTGTGTGATATCGCTGTAATAATTTATTTTTAAAAGCTTTAAAACAGGAATAAATTCGTTTTCTCTGAGCTCTTTACTCCAGACGCTCGTGATCACAGCGGTGATTCATCTCTCGTGTTTCTCACGTATCTCTGGCCAGAAATAATTTATCCATGAGCCCTGAACCGGTAATAATCAGATATGTTGGTTTAGCTTGTCAGTGTGAATTAAATCTAAGTATTTGTTTGTATTTTTAACCGATTTAAAAGTGAAAGTAAAAGTCCGGGTATTGAACCTGTAGGGGCGCTATTTCTCTCAGACAATGGAAGTCTGAAGCACATATACTCAAACAGAGGGACAGCGTGAGATGAGATGTCTGAGAGTTTTTTAATTTTCTGTTATCCATACAGTGTTGTAAAGTCTTGAAACTATGCATATTTCCTCAGAATGACTTTTTCATCTGTATGAAAAAAATATTTGACGTGTTTGGAAGCTGCAATTTAAAAATACAATAATGATTCCCTTTGTAAGGTCATTTAAAAAAATCACCACGGCAAAACCATTCAAGCTATCCAAAATCCATTCACAATTTAAGTTCCTATCAGAAATACTGATGTGTGTTCAGAGTTTTGTGAAATTCTAAGTATGTTATTTGCCTCAAAATCACCTGAGAAGTATTCCAGTTTGACATGTTGCCACGCCAACAATTTTTTAGATATCAATATCCCCCTTGCAGATTTATATCGGCTGTGTTTTAACATTATTCTGATGAAGTTTGAAGCAAATCGAGTAATAATAAGATGCTGAATTCAAATCATTTTGAAAATGACACACTTCCTTCTGCCAGTTGGTGGCGCTATAACTTTGACTCCTAATAGTCACATATATGCGATCGACATCATACAACGAATAATCTGATGAAGTTTGATTAAAATCAGGAAATGTATGTGGACGGTATTAGACACTTCCTGTTTCTCATTTCTCGCCATAATTTCAACGCCTCGCCACGAGCAAACCGTTCGAGATATCAAAAATCCCCTGGCAATTTTTCATCCCCAGTGTCTTGAGATCATGTTGACCGAGTTTGGCGGCAATCGAGAAAAAATCCTATGACAAGTATTTCAAATTCCAGAGCATGCGCTTTTTACATAACTCTAAATAGCTGACTTCCTGTTGGGTGGAGCCTATGACATGCAATACGCAAGTTGTTCGGCACAATGAGATCTATATGTGTACTGAGTTTCATATGAATATGTGCAAGTATGTGTGAGCTATACATCAAAATTTTTGACTGTGTTCCAGGGGGCGCCATAGAGCCCCTGTGCCACGCCCGGGTCCCAGCCTCTGCAGGCTCCTAAAGGCCACAGATTCCAAAGTGTGCGCAAATTTTCAAGAGTTTTTGAGTATGTTAAGGACCCCAAAAGCCCCCACAACTTTGACGAAAAATTTGAATACTAAACCCTAAATAGCCAACTTCCTGTTGGGCGGAGCCTATGATATGCAATACAAAAGTTGTTTGGATTGATGAGATTTATATGTGTACCGAGTTTCATACGTCTACGAGCAAGAATGTATGATATATGGCCCTCCATATTCCAGGGGGCGCTGTAGAGCCCCTGTGCCACGCCCGTGTATCAGTCTCTGCCCGGCCCTAATGGCCGCAGGTTCCAATCTGTGTGCCAATTTTCAAGACTTTTTAAGCACGTTAAGGGCCCCAAAAGCCCCCGAGACGTTGGAAAATAATAATAATAATAATAATAATAATAATAATAATAATAATAAAAAATAATCCTAAGGAAAACAATAGGCCTCTCGCCCTTTGGGCTTGAGCCCTAATAAACAGTTAACCAAAAAAAAAAAAAAAAAAAAAAAAAAAAAAACTCCATATCCACACTGTCAGGGAAATATTTATATAAGCAGCTCTCGAGTCCATACAATTTGTGTAGGTAACTTCATAACAAAATAAAACTGAAAAAAAAAAAAAAAAACTAATTTAAATTTAAAAAAGACATGCTATTCCAAAGTCGAACATGATAAACTAATTGCGAAGAATAGGAGAACGTTAAACTGCTGTGACAGACAGAAGCAGCAATGAAGACATTTTGCTTGTGCCTGCACAAGTTAGTGAGTCATCCGTTTGGTGGAACCTTTTATCTTTCCATGCTTAAACACTGTTCAGAGTATTCACCTTCCCCAATCCCCTACTGGTGGAACTAGACTTTCAACCCTCACTTCAAATACAAGGAAAAATGGCTTAAAAGGCAGAAAAGTTTGTAAGGAAATGCATTTTTCAAGTTGGAAGCTCTTTAAACAAAATGATGTTCCATGTCTGGAGGCCAGCGTCGGATCAGAGAACACTAAAATAGTGTAGTGTATGAAGGTTGATCTCAGATCAGCTACAGGGCGCTAATATCAAAGGGTTAATTAGTACATATAATGGTTGGCCAACCAAATGTTGCATTTTGTGTTCACACTCAAGCCAGGGTGACCCAGAAACATCAGACTCCTGCCATGCCACTGCACCCTTGAGCAAGTCACTTAACTCTACAACACTCCATGGAGACAGGCCCTCAAATTAGTCTTCTCTAAGTCACTATGGATGAAATCTGTCTGCTAAACAGCAAGCAGTCTCCATCTGCCCAAAATGCACATTCAGTATGAGGGTTTTCATCTGGTATGTCACTATAAAAATTGGTAACATGGAATATCATGCTCAGATTTGGAGTTCTTAGGTAAATAAACAGCATGCCCTTAGCAGTTGTTTTTATCTAAAGTGAGTTACAGTTCACTAATTACCGGAACAAACTCCTGGAGCAACTCGAGGTTAGATGCCTCGCTCAAGGGTGCAAGGGTAATTGCTCATGGTTCAAACCTGCAACTTCCCTGAACCCGCAACACAAAACCAATCCCAGTAGCACATGTTCCTAACAGCAGGTCATTGGTGGTATACATATCAGGGTTATTTTTGTTAATCACAGCTGTAGCTAATAAACCATTTTTGTTCATTAAATGAAAGCTGAAATAAAATATTATCTATCTATCTATGTATCTATCTAATAAATGCATATAGAGGAGGAATGATAACTATATGCATTTTAGAGATATTTTCAGTTGGTTTCACAATAAATGATAAGCATCATATGTGATCCTGGGCCACAAAACCAGTCTTAAGTGTCAATTTGTCAAAATTGAGATTTATGCATAATCTGAAAGCTGAATAAATAAGCTTACCATTTGCCAAGATACAACTATTTGAAAATCTGGGTTCTGACAGTCAAAAAAAAAAAAAAAAACTAACTGAGAAAATTGCCTTTGAAGTTGTCCAAATTAATTCTTAGCAATGCATATTACTAATCAAAAATTAAGTTTTGATTTAATTACGGTAGGACATTTACAAAATATCTTTATGGAACATGATCTTTACTTAATATCCTAATGATTTTTGGCATAGAAGAAAAATTGATATAAAAATATACCCCAGCGACTTAAGACTGGTTTTTGCTCCAGGGTCAGGGTCATATTTTTGCTCCTTTGTTTGCTGTTTTTCTTAAATTAAATGATGGACCCTTTAAAATATCCATGGATGGAGTTGCGGTTTCACCGAGATTTGTATTGTGCAGGTGTGTAGAGGCATATCTCTACTACAGCTAAACACTGCCCATCTCACATATATAGATTTCATTGTGAGGCAGAAGAGGAGATACTCATTTTCCTCCAACATTCACTCCAGAACTCAATCCGAGCCGACAATGTAAATCTACCCTCTCTCTACATACAGTAATGCATCAAAAGTGTGAATATCACTGAAAGAGATCCACTTTTCATTTGATCAATAGCTCCTGACCAGCCATTTGTGGAGATATTTTCTCTCCAAAGCTTAACTCAGAAGGGTTCTTGTTTCTGCAATCTCTCTCTAAAAAAAAAAAAAAAAAAAAAAAAAAAAAAAAACTCATCTCCCCGCAATCATATCTGAACATCGAGAGTTACAGACAAATGTAAAATATAGCCATTCTACAGAAGAAGCCACTTATCTATTGTATAGAATATAATCTCTCTCCCACATAGTCTCCCACATACAGCATGTAGATCAATCAGAAAAATGCCTAAAGTATAAACATAATGAAATATAATGCTTAATTGTGAAAGATAAGTTCCAATAACGAAGGTCATTAAATCTCCCTTTGTTGTTTTTCTTTTGTTAAATTACAAAAAATGCAATCATCATGTACAAATATCATGCTTCTTGCTATTTAAATGCAATTTAAAAAGATGTTTATATTCACTAAATCATTTCAATGATAACAATTTACTAAGGGTATAGTAACCTATCGATGGATAGACAGACAGACAAACAGACAGATAGACAGATAGATAGATAGATAGATAGATAGATAGATAGATAGATAGATAGATAGATAGATAGATAGATAGATAGATAGTAACTTAATAATAATAATTACTTTATATTTATATACTGTAGAAATATTTTACATATAAATAGCTTTTATTCTGTATACATTGTTTAATTCTATTCAAATTTTAGCACAATGTGTTACTAATATTTATATGTATTTATTTAATTTTATTTCAGTTTTAGTTTTTATTTCTAGTTAGCAATATAATTAGTTACGTTTCAATATCAGTCATTCCTTTTTATTTATTATGTTGCAGTCTTATACACTTTATTACAATTTCTGTTGACCAATTGTTACCTGAATAATTATTTAATTAATTAATAATTAATATATATATATATATATATATATATATATATATATATATATATATATATATATATATATATATATATATATTCTGCTGAAAAGCTATTAAATAGCCTATGTAATGTTAAATGACCTGCACATTTTTCATAGGCAATTATGTAGATAGAGAGAGAGAATATATATATATATATATATATATATATATATATATATATATATATATATATATATATATATATATATATATTTGTAAAGTTTGCAAGATATTTAAAATAAAGAAAGAAATCTTATTTAATGGATTAAAAAGTGACAACTTGCTCCATCTCTCCTATCTCCAGTATCCCTCTTCAAGATCTCTAACTCATTAATTGTAATCACTGAGCCTTATCTAACTTTAAATTAACCCCATTGTACATGTATTTGTATATCTGTGTGGTTCTTAACCAGTGAAAAGACAAGAAAAAAAAAAAAAAAAAAAAAAAACAATCACACTAATGGAGGCCATTTAATCAAATCACATAATGCCGTTGTAATCTGACAATGTAATATTATAATTCAAATATCCATGCAGCTTTAATTCGCCTGCAAAATATTTCTCTGAGAAACGTAGACTGTTTTAATGAGGAGTAATTGGATACTGCAACAGCCATATATCTGAATTAAAAAACACAGCATGCGTGACCCTCGCACGACATTTGAATATGACCAGTGAGTCACAGAAGGACTGTCGCACCTGGAAGGTTTGTTAGTGCGTCCGGCTGTGCTGTTGAACTGTATTTTGCACCGATAAAAGGGCACGTGGTGACCTGATACAACTATATCTGTAAATGAAAGCTGAGGTCAAGGTGAACCGAGACCAGACGGACTGTCACTGCAGATTACCCCCATCTGATGATCTAAGAGGGTCCGGAGCTATCGGGCAGCCTGCTGCCAGAAATGTGTCGTTAAAATCTGAAATGACCAAGCGAGATCCTCTCCTCCTCCTCGTGCCCTTATCTTTCAAAGAGGTGCGAGCATTTTCTGCAGCGCTTTGAGGTAATGTGCTTATAATGGATGTAAGAATGTTACTCTCCGCTCACGTAGACCGTGTCTATTTCTCATGAAGCTCTAATCTTCAAACTGTCACTGCCTGAATAAGACCGGAGACCATTTGAACATAATGACAACAGGGAAAGTTCTGCCATAGTAAATTTTCGATCTAATTGAGATCATTTGTCTTCGATAACGTTTCAAATGAGCCTTAATGACATTGAGCAGCAGACAGTGTCACATTAAAAGCCTCTAAAACACATGTGGAGCCGTCGTTAATTTTTCAATCAAAAGAGAAAATGCTAGGCGCAACTCTGCCATTAGGTTGCTACAGCAAGGAAATGTCTGTCAAAGTCACGACTTCTTGATTTCTCTGCATATTCACCACCAATGGGGTGAAGTCTGATGCGAGGCTTGACTTCTTGTTGTGGTGGAAGCAGTTTAATCACAGCATTTAGACAGAGTAGGGAACCAGGCCTCATATGGAGAGCTATTTGGAGAGACCAATGACCCATGGACTGCAATGAACTGTGGGAAATGCCTCCAGTCCGGAGGGACACAGGGTGGTTACTGCTGCAATGCAGCATAAGATGCTCACACACATCAGTCATTACGATGATACAGTGTTCATTTTTTTAGGCATTTTTGATTTAGTCTTAGTTTTGAGACGAAAATGATTGATAGTCATAGTCACATTTTAGTCATTCAAGTCTTTTATAGTTTTAGTCGACGATAAGTCATTGCATTTTTGTCAACTTTTAGTCAATAGTTTTAGCCAAACAAAATTTCACCTATCCCGCCTTCACTAACTTTAAGTTAATCGACAACTAATTGTGACTCCCGGGAAAAATGGGACATCTGGTTACCTCACCCCTACCACTTTGGGTGCTAAGGCCATTGTTTCAGATCGCTAGTTCACATTTTTTTAGTCTATCCATCCACTGCAGCTGCCATACTGAAAATAGATATGCGAATGCCCATTATCCGGTCGCAATTCAATGACAGGGATGCACATTTTTGAAAGACAATTGCCTGTAGTCCTCAAATAACATTATAGTCCAATCTCGTAGTTAAGAAAACAGGGCATAAATTTCGTCATAATTCTGTCATCAGATATTATTTCTAGCTCGTCAACGTCTCCTCTTAGTCACATAAAAAATGTTCGTTAACGAATATTTGTTGTCGTCGTCTTCGTTAACGGAATTAACACTGCAATGATAGAAAGCGATCAGAAAGATGACACGGGTGCATTTGTATATAGTGTTTTTTTTCTGATATGGCATTGTAAACTACCGTATTTTCCGGACTATAAGTCACACTTTTTTTTCATAGTTTGGCTGGTCCTGCGACTTATAGTCAGGTGCGACTTATTTATCAAAATTAATTTGACATGAACCGAGAGAAATGAACCAAGAGAAAACATTACCCTCTACAGCAGCAAGAGGGCGCTCTATGTAGATGGTAATGTTTTCTCTTGGTTCGTGGTTCTAAATAAATGGGACTTATAGTCCAGTGCGACTTATATATGTTTTTTTCCTCGTCATGACGTATTTTTGGACTGATGCAACTTATACTCAGGTGCGACTTATAGTCCGAAAAATACGGTAGTCACACATAATATAGTATAACACATGAAAGCCATTTATGTCTAGCGTTAAAGTGTTAAAGAGATAGTTTACATAAAAATGAACATTTTGCCATTTTCCCATATGACATATTTTGAAAAATGTTGATAACCAAACATTTGCTTGTCCCCGTTGACTTCCATAGTATAGAGATCAAACAATACCGTTGAGGTCAATGGAGACCAGCGACTGTTTGTTCATAAACCTTTGTCAAATTACCTTATTTTGTGTTCAGCAGAAGAAAGAAAATCATACAGGTTCAGAACAACTGTGAACTATCCCTTTAACTGCATGAGAAGCATCAGCTGTCTCCAATAAGCTGTCAATTACAGAACGGATCCCAAACTCTGTAAGCTGATGGGAAGATTAGATTAGATGTAGGTTTCTTATTACCGGAGGCCATTTTACAGTTCTACTTCAACTTGTTAAGTTAGCGAGAACAGAAATGTGTGAAGTGAACACTTTCCCTCTGCTGTTACCCGATTCTATAGCATCAGCCTTCTTATCAATGTCACATCAATGAATGCATGTGAAAGAGCAGGTTTGTGACGGTGACCCACCAGGATAAAAAAAGATCGATCATGTATCTCTTTGATATTTTGTGCGATGCGTTTTTAAAACAGTTGCGTCAGCGTTTAACATTCACAGCTGGTATTTCTTCTCAAGGCTTCAGGCTTTGAGACTCAGCCCTGCTAACTTCTTTTCTTTTGGACTTTGCCGCATTAAATGTGATTATTCTGCTGAATGTGACTGTTTCACTTTAGTTCGAGAGACTTAACTTCGAGCACAACTTTCAGTGCTGTTTATAACAGTTCAGTCAATTTGAAAATTTCAGTAACCCATATGACTTCCTGTCTCTGTGGAAAACAAACCAATAATATTTTATGAATCTTTTTGCGAAGGTTGCTCCTTCCCATGCAATTACAAGGGGACTGGTGCTGTCAAGAATCAAAAGGGCCTAAAAACTTCATTAAAGTATCATAAAATCGGTCCAAATGCATTCTGGAGACAGGAAAGCACTATATAATAAAATGTTTGATTCACTTTTCTTGCATAAAATGGGACTTATTAGAAACAAAGACAATTGTTGAAATATTATTGAAAAATAATTGAGAGGGGACCTTTCCTTGAGGCAACAATGGGCTACAAAGGAAATAAATTAATAATACAGGCTTAGACTAAATTAAAATATCTGCTGTGACTATATCCACTTATATGTCCACTTATGATGCACTTATCCATCATTTGATAAATTAATATAACCATGATAACCAAAAAAATTGTACAGCATAATTTTATTTACTGCCTTCTTTTTGCACTTTCATGTTCAAATCCTAAATAAATGTAATAAAAAATAAAAATAGTTTTAAGTGCTAAAACTATTAGTTATAAGTGCTAAAATTAAATAGTTATATATACGTGCATCAAAATGTGTTTGTAGAAATATTAACAATGTCTGTTAACACTTTTATTAGACATATATAAATGGACAATAGAGGCATACAGAGGGCAGATTATTGATCAATAATGCAAGTCCTATGTGATGTGCTAAGAAAGGTTTCAAAAAGGGTATCTTCATAAAACACAAGACATGGAAAAAGACTACAGCGAGGGAAAGATTAAAGAAAAAGACTTTTACAGGGTCGTGCCACAGGCAGTAAACAAGTACTCCAGCGTGAGCTCAAGGGGGCATGATGAGTGGAACACGGCCCAGATGTAGGATTAATCATTTGAGTCACGCAGTCCAAATGTCCCACAGGACCTTCTCATGGCGTTTTAAAATTCATCTTAAAAAGCAGAGCAGCTCTCTAGAGATCTGGAGGGTAATAGTCAGATAGGGGCTCTAGAGGTGTTTGGCTATAATGTTAGCAGCCTAACAAGCTACGCGGGGCACTGGAGGTTGTGGTGATGGGCTGGTGTTATGGGATTCTGAACCAATTTGGAATAACAGCTTGAAGGATTTGCAGACACTCAGAAAGATCTCACGGTTATATATTTATATCTAATTTTTTTTTTGCACTTAGTAGTGGTTTTGTTGTGGCTACTGCTAAGAGTTGTCGGCTTATAAGTGATACGTTCTAAAGCCCTGTAAAATAAAACTAAATGTGATATATCTTCTTAAAGACACATCGTCGTGGGAAAGGCGCAATATATCCATATCATATCATGGGCATTATTGAATGCCACTCTTTAAATGTAATTCACTCCATGAAAGTCCATAAATCTAATTTACACGGAAACTTGCCAATTACTCTGCTCAAGAAGGCACTTACAGAGAGCCGGTGAAAATGCATTCTGATAAAGCACTCAGCATCTCCATAAAACCGCTTGCCAACGAGAAAAAAGCCCTGATACTTTACCTGACTGAGCTCATAAAAAAGATTTTATATTTGGCAGATTTGCGAGGCCTCGTGGACCTTGACTTGAGCTACTAGTGAGGACTTCCTGACCTACCCTATGGAAGAAAACGGAACATATCTAAAATAGCACACGAGAAAGCCTTTTTCAAGCTTCATTACACAGACATCGGCAAAGAATGAGCCACATAAGCATCAAAACAGCATTTTAAGCGACAACCGTGACCTCGTTCGGCACTGTGGGATGACTCTGAAGCATTTAAAACGGAGGAGCACGCCCCGCTTTATTGTGAAGGCCGTTTCAGACTAAATTCGGCAGAGAAGCGTTAATGGTTGCAAAAATTGTTGCATATTTTAGATCCATCTGGGTGATTTTCTTGGGGGAAAACTGTAATTGCCATTCCTGAATGAGGGTTGCCCGCCTCTTTTGAGCGGCAGTAATACACATCCATCATATCTCCCGTGATTATGGGAGCTGCAGATGCCAGTCATGTCATTTCCAGCTTATTGCTGATGGCACGGTCTTCCCGTGCCGTTGATGTGTAATTTGGGAGGTTTGGGAAGGAGAAGACGAACAGGAGAGAAGTGGTGAGGGCTGATTCAGATAATTGCAGTTTCAGTTGCCAAACTGAAGGCTTGCATTAGTGTCCTACCCAAACGCAAGGGTACGAACAGCAGAAGGTAAATGGCTTTGAGATTACACAGCTTGTTTTTATTTTGACACACCTCTATGGGGTTTAATGAAGGACAGATTGTACTCTAAGGCAATAGCTTCGTAAATTAAACAACACGGTTTAGCAATTTAAAAATGCCTACATAATCTTTAAGAGGTGTCTTGTGCATAAACCAAGCATTTTGGACTCTTATGAAATCTACACTTTTGAAAGTCTTATTTATACAGAAATTAGAGTCACACACAGGAAACGTACTAGGATTTTTCTTTCTGATTAAATAAATCATTTTTAGACTGTGCAAACATAAAAATGAAAAAACATCGGTACTAATGTCCAATATAAAATCCAGTTAAATGGTTCGTGCTCATCACTAAATCTCAACCTTTTCCAAAAAGAACAGGAGAAATCACGATTAATTCGATGGCACCATCTAGTGGTAAATGATCTGTTTGTCCTGTATTTCACCTAAATCTTTTGTGTGTGTGTGGTTTATAACAAAATAAATAAGTGCTTAATTAGTCTGAAACCCCAGGCAATTAAGAAACGTTTTAGTGGAAAAACTTCATTTATTTATGTATGCATGCATGCATGCACGTGTCTATGTATGTATTTATTCATGCATTTTTTTAAATGTAATTTTGTAATTGTAAATGCAAATTGACACATGTACAAATGTTATTACCTTTTAATAATATTATAATTTCATTAGATGTATTATTAACATTTAAAAATATATATAATTTTATCATATAAATATCATAACATATATTATTATGATTAATATTAATGAATATTTAATATTTAATAATAATTTAATAATAACATTTAATAATAATTAAATGAGAAATTAAGTATTTTTTTAAACAAAACATAAGCTTATATTATAGCTCAGACTACTGTTACTCAGTATTTGAATCTTCATTTTTTATGTAAAAATATTTATTAGCAAAAGTTATTTGTGAATTAGTAAATTAAATATTATATGTTTAATTAATATTATCTTTACTATTTCTTAAAATGATTTTCTGTGTTTAGCTATACTAGCAGCACTTGGATAAAAGTGTCTGCTAAATGCATATGTAATGTAAATGTTATGTAGATTGCTGAACATATCATGTTTACACTATTTTTGAGCGCCAGACTAATCTGCATACATTTTCATTGGATGTTTTTGGGGAACTGCATTGAAATACTAGAGCTGCATTTTAACAGATTAGTGTCCTTGACTTCTTATGCTGAGTTCAGCAGTTACTTGGTGCCATCTTGAGGTGAAATTCTGTATGGTGTGGAAACAATGCAACACTTAAGCAAGGTCACAGGAACATCTGCCGGCACGTGAGAGTGCTATGAGCATGATGAAATATCTTTGAAACATGGCTACTACATCTTGACCTGCAGTATGACTCCTCTGCTGTTCATGCTCATATTGACAATTCAAAGAAAAGAAAAGACTAAAAAAAGATTATTTAGTCAGTTAATTAAATATTTATACTTTAGAAACTGCACATGCATGAAGGTGATCTAAAACTGCTGGTATGACTTATAAGATCTGATATTAACTGTTTCTGAATTCACTTTTTTTTTTTTTTTTTTTTTTTTGGCTTCAAGGCACAAAAGAAAAGTCGTACATGATTTGTGTTCCTCATTTATGTAAAGAATGGAATCCAGTGAGGACACTATTAGGATAGGGTAGAAATATAAAGATAAACAGCATAAGACAACAAACCATCAAATAAATAAATATGAAAAATGTGATATTAAAAAAAATAATAATAACTTTCCTTGCAGATCCCATTGTTGCATTGGAGATAAGTTAATGCTCTTAAATAATGTAGTTTGATTAATAGGCTTCAATAAGCCCTTCAGCACATTTTGTAATGTACCTAGTCTGCCCCAATCCTGTTGAAATGATAAGCCAGAAACCTTTATTTGAAAGTTTTTTTTTTTTTTTTTAGATCAATTAATTACATCACATCACAACAATTTACTAGGATTAAACAAATTTATATGCATTATTCAGATTTGACATATTATTGTTTTGACACAGTGGATAAATTAAATATTTGTCATGAAATTAATTATTTGTCATGAAGTCACACAAAGTAATTTAGAAATGTTAACAGGTAAGGGCAAAAAAAAACAAAAAAAAAAAAAAAAAACAGACCAATTCAATTTTTATAAAGCAGTCATTTAAACCTACTGGTGGCTTTCTGGTAGTGCAGCCTTGATGAGAATGAATTTGGGTTTCTCCTTGACCTAGAAAGCAGTTCTTTGATTTCATGAAGTGCCTCAATAGATTTGTGCCCAACCATTCATGAATATTGCTCTGCAATTTTTCAACTTGAAAGGTTCAGAGGGCCATGGCCATGGGTTATGACAGGCTTTTATCTTGACGGATCGAGGTTGAGGAGAAATGACGGTTTCTGCAAGGTGCAAACAGCTGGTTCTTCTGCCATAAATAACAAACTAACTTAAAAAAAAAACAAAAAAAAAAAACAATAAAAAATGCATTTGAAGTTGTTCTTCTTTATGCCTCTCTTTGGGAGGGATAAAGTGGATTATTCTTCATTAGTAATTTGTCATTCAGCTGATACTTTTCTCCAAATCGACTTGTGGTAGACTTATTAGAGATACAAATCTCCCTGGAGTATCCTGGGGTTAAGTGTCTCGCTCAAGGACACGATAGATTTCCTTGTTCTGCTGACTGAACCTGCAGCATGAACTAACACCTTTAGGATGATCTACCCCTTGCTTTATCACAAAATGTGTTTTGCCAGTGTCATATTCACAATGTGGAGCATGAGGGGGTAAACTGATTTTCAAAAAGTGACAAACTGATTGAAAAGTGTTAAAATATTTATATTTCAAATGCTGTTAGTTTGAACTTTATTGAACAAATAATTGTGAAAAAACATGATTTATCACAGTTCCTAATATATATATATATATATATATATATATATATATATATATATATATATATATATATATATATATATATATATATATATATATATATATACAGTGTTGGGCAGTAGCGTCGCTACAAGTAGCGAAGCTACTAGTTTAACTACATTTCTCAGTAGCTTGGTCGTAGCTTCGCTGCTTTCTGAATCAAATAGCTTTTCAGTAGCGAAGCTCTTTTTTTTCCCTAGTAGTGTGGTAGCTTCCACACAAGCTACATTTTCGCAAGCATTTCGGAAGCTCAAACTCAAATCGGGAAATACAACTGCTAAGATCGCTGATCCTGGATCAGTAGTGACGCGATGGCGCCACTTCATCTTGTTTGTGTTTACCATATAGACAGTAAAAGAAATGGACACAGCGACCCCATTGGAACTCAATTGAGACAAGTGAAGCCCAGTTTTAGCGTTTTCTAGCACTTCCGTTTCTGACGCACAGACTCAAACGAAGCTTGACGACGTCAGCAACCTGTCTGACAGATGTAAATCTTCTAGTAGCTGTGCGTGCAAACTGCCATCGTTAATCTTGCAGAGACGGCGAGCTTGAGCGGGGAGTTCTTTGGCGTGAGTGAGCAGGAGTAAGTATTCTGATTAATTATTTTGTATAGTATTTTAAAATGTAATGCCAGTACGCCATATTAAGTTAATTGCCTGCGAGCTTCTCCTCCTGTCTGTACGGTAATGCGACAGAGAGACGAGTGGTTATGACGCAATCGTTAGCCTATTTTTTACAAAAACTGTTTATACGGGGCCATAATGTAACATAGAAGGTAATGGAGCCCTTTATACATTGTCGTGTATCTTTAGAAATAAATAATGGACAAACGGAGTCTTTAAACGCCTCAGATGTAAAGTTATTCGCTGTCAAAGTGACGCCAAAATGAATGGGAGTCAATGGGAATGCTAACGCAAGTGAAGTTCTGCTACAAGATGGCAGCCCCCACCCGACTTCAACTTCCGGTCGAATTCCTTGCCCCCTGGTGTTTACGGTGGATAGCAACCAACCATCTTTATGATGCATTACCGCCACCTTCTGCTCCGGATGGTAACACTCCTTGGCCAGTCACGCAAAAAATTATTTGATGGAATGATGACATAGGATGAGGTCTGAGAACAGTTAATCCGAGGAGTGAGTCGCCGTGGCCATACCTCGACAAGTACATGACACTGACCGAGATAACAGAGAGAAAATATGTTTTCAGATGCTGCTTGTAAAAATGATCAGGGTCCCCCTTACGAAAGGAAAATATATTTACCAATATATTTCTTAAAATATATTGTGATATATTGTAATATATTATTTTCCTTTTTATTTCTAATATTTTATATATTTGAATACATTTAATAATATATTGATGACACATATATTATATAATATATTGCAAAATATACTAATGATTGCCGCTTTTAATATATTGCAATATATTGGAAAAAAATAAATATATAAGAATATATGCCTAATATATTACATGATATTTTCCAATATACTGCAATATATTTTTGTTTCATAAGGGCCAGTCTGGCCATTCTTTTTTGTACTGTTTGGAGGTCTTGCATTTTGTTCTGCAAAGGCCTACAGTATATTAAGCATGCCCATTCAACAGGTGCATACACTTACTTGTGCGCACATTGTTAATTGCATGTATTTTGATTGTTTTTGTTGCCAAATTGATAAGGAACACAAAAAACTATTAAACTAAACAATTACACCTGCCTATCTGATTGACTGACAGTTTTAAGCACTGAGATAACATTGACTTGTACGAAAACATGTTCAACATAAAAATTAGATGTAGCAAGCTACTGTTGATGTAGCTTAGCTTGCTACATTTCCCAGGGGGGTAGCTTCAGTGTAGTGAAGCTTAATTTACTGTAGAGTAACTGGTAGCTTAGCTCACTACATTTTCCAAGTAGCTTGCCCAACACTGTATATATATATATATATATATATATATATATATATATATATATATATATATGTTAAGCAGCACACCTGCTTTCAAGATTTATAATAATAAGAAATATTTAGCTCCAAACCAGCGTATTACAATGATTTCTGAAGGATCATGTCACACTGACATTTGGAGTAATGGTGTAAAAACTCTGCTTTTTCAATCAGGAATAAATTACATTATTACATATATATTTTAAATATATGCTGCACTCCAATGCAGCAAAAAGTTTTGAGGATCAGATAGCCATTTTTATCTTAATCATATGTACGTAACTAAGTCAGTAGAGTCCTCCGGGATTAGAAAGGAGCAGCATGTGAAGGGCAATCAGAACGCTGCCACAGAACGCTCCTCAAAACTAATCCTTGCACTGGAAAAAAGCCCTATCACCAAACCCCCTGCAAGGCTGTTGAAAATACAGCGTGCGTTTCAACCCCCTGTCATTCCAAAGGAAATAGGAGAGCATCTTCTCCCAGGAGCCTCAAAGCTTCCTAGCTTGAAGTAAATCTCTAGAGGGGCATCAGGGTCACAACAACACAAGCGGATCTATATTCTATATTTGTGCCTCCATACTTGCTTTAGGATAACACCATACCACCAATGTCCTAAAAGTGAACTGAAAATTGTGCACAAGGTCACATATTCCATCTGTGGCTACGACTTATAGCAAGAAGTTTCATTTTAATTAGTTTCAGAGGTGTTTTGCTCCAAATGAATAACTAATTGTTCAGTGTTCAAAATAAATTAATACGATTGCATTATATATTTAGAGCTCCACACTAAACAGAAATGTATCAAAATAACATCTGTTTAATCGCATATGAGCATGAAATCCCGGAGATTTTTTATTCCTTTTATAAAGTGAATCAGTTGTTGATTCAATAACCGTGCTCAAGCAGTTAATTCTGTTAATGATTCGTTAGATTGATTTAAACTGGCACTTTGTGAGTCTTTGTGAACAATAAAAGATCCAACACTTAAGAGTGATATGTTGACTACTACACTGTTTGCACGGTATGCTCTTGATTCACTAAAAAGAGCTAGCTAATAAAGGGACTTGCAGAGTTTATTTTAGATTCACTATAAAGAACTGGCTCATATGAGCTCATATAAACCGTTCTGATCTTCCTCTGAGTCCACACTTCCGTGATGTAATGCCACTTTTACTGTTGTCAGGTAGAGTATAAGACTGCAAGTGCACATGAAGTGTGCCATTTGGGACAAGGGCCTTACTCATAAAACAGACTTCTGCAGCTTGCTGCTGATTCACTAAAAATAACCAACTCACAAGAGTCATTTGCTCATGGATTGGATTACACCAGTCGCTGTATTTGTTTGTGTTTATGAGTAGCCCACAAAGACAACTCAATATGAAGACATGTTTTCTCACCATTGTTTTGCAGTATTTTATTAATTTTAACACTGCAAGCTCACAACGGGAGTTAACTATTAATTATTTTAGCCTGACACTGTAAATTAAAGCGGCGGAGGAGGAAACACTGGGTGAACGAAACAAGAGTTTTCGTTTGTTTGTTTGTTTGCTTGCTTTCTTCTTCTAGTGGTTGATTTCCTGATTTTAAAAACTAACAGTTGCCTTATTGTTTTGGTAAACGAGATAAATATTCAATATGTTATGAATAACACTGTAATTCAGTTTACGTCATTCTTTATTCAGTGATCATTTTCACAGTAACTGTTTCATTGTTTGTATTCAGACATGCTATTGTGATAAACATTTTTTGTAGAACAAGTGGTCAGTCTCAGACAGAAAGTAAGTTTCAGAGTCTCAGTAAGTTACAGTGTTCTGTGCATATCCATTTTACCCAAGATCACCTCTGCTTTGTGCATCCAAATAGCCTTATTTCATGTTCAATAACGCAGCACAGACACAGCAGCAAGCTTACACAATGCAACATGGCCTTTTCCGGCCCCCTCTGGGTATCCATTTAAGTGACTGCATGGCTGAATGTCTGATAAACCCTGTTTATGGACCCCCTTATCTCTACCAGCCAAGACCACAGAGCTGATTGTATTACAACAGAGACGGACCCTTCATCAAAAGCAGCCAAAAACTAAAATACACACACACACATATCCACAAACATCACTCTAAAGGTGCTACTGGTCTCTCCGGAATCCCTCATTTACACACACTCAGCTGTGCATTGTTGTCCTCCACACCAATTTGACACATTGAATTTTGAAAACTGGATGTGCGACAACAGGACAATTGTGTGAGCTTTGCCCCAGGGTGGGTTTTTGGACCGGGCTCTTGTCGCTTCCTTGCGTGCCAATCAATTGTGTCCGAGGCCGGTTTCAATGGAGCATAAGGAGCTGCGATGGAGGCTACAGAGTGTGTCTGTATTTAAAAGTGGAAAGGAAGAGGAGAAATGGAGCTAGAGATTTTTTACCCTGAAGCTATGACTCACATAGTCTAAACCAGTGCTTCTCGACAGTTCTCCCCCTTCTCTGCACACTTAACACACCTGATGGAGATCATCAGCTTGTTAGGACAGAGATCCATGAAATGGAAGCTTTAGCCTAAGTTCTGCCAGGAAGACTCAATCACTTCGTCACTAATTACCTTCATCATTATCCAATCACGTCTTTATACTCCTGTATAAAAGATCGTACTTACACATGTTTGAGTTCGCAGATGCCGACGCGACAACAACCTCCACCCTCCCCACCACCACCAGGATGGTCCTGTCCTTACCTTCCAGGGGGGTCTGCTGCGCCCCTGCCTTCGTCTTCAGGCAGGAAATGCAGATTCGCTACCCTCGGATTACAAACCATGGACGAGGCCTTCCGCCAAAGAAATGTATAATTGTGCTCGCTGAGCTGTCAATAAATGTATGCTTCGTACATTCTTCTATCTCCCGAGTCTTTCTGGAAGAACTGAACCCTTTAGCCAAAAAAGAAAGAAAGAAAGAAAGAAAGAAAGAAAGAAAGAAAGAAAGTTAATGGCTAATGCTAATGCAGCTGCTTTGGTGGTAAACACACTCTCAGAAAAAAAAATACAAAAGCTGACACTAGGGCAGTACATTTTTAAAAGGTACACTTTTGTCCCTTTTAGGTACTAAGATGTACACTTTAGGTACTAATGTGAACTTTTAAGGTACCAACATGGACTCTTTAGGTACAAAGTTGTGCCTTTTAAAAAAGTGCCACCCCATTGACAATTTATGTACCTTTTTACTTTCTGAGTGTGCAGGGAAGGAGGCCATTTAAAAAAAAAAAATTGATGTCAGTGGAGGAGTGGCTTCGCTATGCTGAATAAACAGCTTTTGTGAGGAAATCGCTTATTATGATTCAATAAATTGACAATCTGTTCACTAATCTTACAAGTTTTACACTAAACAGTGCTTTTGTTTGGAACTTTAAGTAAATTTCACCATGATCATTTAATTATTATTATTATTATTATTATTATTATTATTATTATTATTATTATTATTATTATTATTATTATTTTAAGAGATATATATATAAACAGCATGTATTAAACTAAAGCTTAAGTGCATCATTATAACAGAATTCATGTCCAAAAGGTCAAATCTGAAATAAACAGATATAGTGCTAATACTGCCAACAATGGAAACTAGTCTTTTGTTTGTTTGTTTGTTTGTTTGTTTGTTTGTCAACCCTCTGTAAAATAAATATAAATATATAAATTAATACACAATTTAGGAATGTGTTGTGGTATTTCTGAAGCAGTATATTTCAAACCAGAATATGTCATGAGTTCCCTGGTGAAGAATATGCTCATAACAATAAATGTTTATTAAAAACAGTTTGTTCATAATATAAAATTAATCATCTTATAGATATTTCTAAATGTGTTCCAAGCAATTCATTGATAAATTCGTTGGATTTTTCATAATGATGCAAAGAGGCAAAATTATACACACGCACAAGTACAATCCAGGTCTGAATAAACAAAAAGTGTGCACTATTAACTCATGAACAAAAGATGGCAGTATACGGCAAGTCACAAAAAAAAAAAAAAAAGGTGCTACAGACACAGTGAAAGATGTATAAAATACTATATATATTTCAAAGCAGCACATCATGGTATGTTTTATTCATGAAATACTGTAAATGTAAGGAGAGGGGCTATTATTCTTTTCAAACAACTCCCTTCTAGCAAATACCTTCTGGTATTTCTTATTTGAGACATAAGTGACATTTAGTTTGTGTACTTTTTGTCTTTTTACCCATGTTTCAGTTTAACCTTCTTCAAATGTGTCGTTGTCCTGTCAGACCTGTTAAATTAAGCCCCATATGTTCAGTAGTTACTCTCCTAAGCTGTGCATGAATGTATAATGCACAGTGTTTTGCTAATAATAGTGTAAAGTGCCTGTGCCTGATGAAATCAAACCGACATCTTTCTGGAACCTTACCCTTCAAGAGATATTCTAAGAATGAAACCGTACAGTGAACGTAGATCGATATCACTAAAATTCCCATCTCCCCTGAGTCATATTCTCATACTCAAAAAAAAAAACAAAAAAAAAAAACACCTCATATTTCAGGAGCTTTATTTCACCTCACTGCCTTATTTCACATTTTCTCATTCTATAGTCCATATGAGTAAAGAGGCCTGGAAGAAATGTAGTTTAAAGACAGAAAAGATGGAAATGATGTATAGAAAGTTAAAGGATGGCTTAAAAAGCGAGGGATGACCCTTACAACACTCTCCCCTATGAACTGCTGATAAAATCAGTTCCATTTTGCAGTTATTGTGGAAAGTAACTCAGCAGTCTCTTCATGTACTTCGAGTTCAGTGCATTAGACATAATAGCTCTGAACCGAATGACTAGGGTGCTTTCTTTAAAATGTGGAAGTAAATGCAAAAGTAAAAACATACTGAAAGCATATTTGTAAAGATATGTTGATTAAATTGGTGCGTTAGATGTTATATTATATGAGAGTTCTCAAAGGCTGTCACACTGTAAATTTCAATGATAAAATAACTGAAAAAAAAAAAAAAAAAAAAAAAAAAAAAAAATATATATATATATATATATATATATATATATATATATATATATATATATATATATATATATATTCTGTCTGATGCTGCTTTATACTCCACATGGTCTGTGGTTGAGCCATTCAACTTGTGCTCCTCAAAGGAAACTGTGAATCATCTTAAGCTTACATCATACCCACAAGCTTCCTCCGTTTTTCCTGTAACAAATGCAATGACTGGTTATCAGTAATTAATAAATACTTACAAACCGGCGCCGTTCCATTCAACATTAAACAGGCTACTGTAACATCATATCTTAAAAAGCGAAATCTCGATCCTACATCTCTTTCCCAGTTTCAGCCTATTTCAAATCTTCCCTTTATCACAAAGATTATAGTTATATAATTAACTCCATTAATGAATGAAGTCTCATTATTATATGCATTTAAGTACAGTTCTGTGTCATATATTTATACACACACACACACACACACACACAATATTGACAAGGCCATTGGCCATTTTCTTTACTGAGTGGAGAAACAGGGAGCCGCATAGACTAGCCTCTGTCAATACTGGCAACACAAATCATATCCATAACCTGCACCTGAGTCTCCATGACAGAACCTGCTCTGAATTATTTATAACAAGCCCTTTCAAGAAGAGCACATATTATTGAGCTTTGCATTGATATATCGGTTGCCAAACAAATCCTGTCAGTCCATATAAATGCTACCTATAGATCCTGGTGCCAATTCTCAGATGCAAGCATTCCAGATCAAGCTGTGTTTGGGGTATGACATGTTTCTTAGGTTCTCCCGTGGCTGAGTGTCATGTTTTACATTAAAGTATCATGCATATTTAATGAAAAACTCCACACAGGAGCTTGGCCTTAATATTGACACTGGGCTATTTTTAGCAGGTCTCTCAGACAGTGAATTGTTTTGAGGGAACCTGTATGACCTTAATATCAGCAAAGACAGTTGGACATGGCCTACGGATGTTTTCGTTTGAAGCAGCAGTTCTTGCAGGTAGGTCATAAAAAGGTGTAAGAAGACTCATATATTCTAGGTCATAAGAATGTGTTGCATGTTTTCAGTCAAAGCCAAGTTAATCAACTGGTACTTTCCATTACTTGGGTACAAAAACAGGCTCTAAGAGTAGTATTGTTATTATTATTAGTATTGTTGTTGTTGTTGTTGTTATTATTATTCATAATAATAATATTAATAATAATAATATTAATAATAATAATATTAAAAGAGGCTCTTTATCCACATAAAATGTTATTTTTAATATAATGTACAGTATTTATTTATTTTTTATTTTAATTGTAATATTAGTGGATTACCAACCAGCCAAGCAAAAATCAGTCAATAAATAACAATAACAACAAAAGCAACAACAACTATTATTATAATAAATGCCATTGTGGCATTGTGTCCTCCAAAAATCAACAAACTGCTACAGAAAATGTTCATTTTGACAACTTCAATTAAATGCTTACTTGTTTTCTCTCTCTCTCTCTCTCTCTCTCTCTCTCTCTCTCTCTCTCTCTCTCTTTCTCTTTTTATTTATTTATTTATTTATTTGTTTTTTGCATCCTCAATGGAACCTTCTAACTAAAAGTAATTACAAATGCTATTCATAACATATTCAAACATTTGCTTCTTGTCACCCAAGTTGATCCAAACCTAACTGGATCCATATTAACTAATAAAGTATGATACAAACACAATAGACTTGAGTCCTTAAGGTCATAAATCTTGTTCTGACTCTTAAACTCAACTAGGACAACTCTAGTACATTCTATGTCATGTGAAGGTGTTGCATGTGAACTGAACAGAGATGACATCACTGAATTCAATGATGAACTGCCACTGACTTGACATGTGCCAGGTTGATTCTTTCAGTCAATGGCATTATTTGGCAAGTTAATCATTTGGTATAGTTCAATTAATATGGTGCAAAATACTGGATGGGGCCTAAAAAGTTATTAGTATGGTTTGGCTAAGGATGCAAAACATTAAGATTGACAGCCTACATTGTACAGTTAGATTTTATTTTATTTTTTACTTGGAATAAAATGGCTAAATTGGGTTTCAAACCCAGTGGATTGAGGGAGAGAGAAGTCTGTGTGGGTTGTTTTGAAATGAGCCTTTTTAACCTGTTGCCCACACTTGCTAAAAACCTTGAGAAAATCTCCCTTTCAATGTGAAATCTCCAGCCTATAAATCCAAGCACGTTGGTCAGTCTGTGCAGACTATTGATTTTCCTCATGATTTGGAGCTAAAACAGTTCAGTAATATGTGTGAAATAGAAAAGCCATGAAAAAAAGTTCATCAAGTGGCCTGGAAATGAGCGCCATGGATGGATTGGTCACACCATTGGAAAATAAACATCTTCTCAGCATGTGTAAAGCTGATGACCTGGACAGTGAGCAACAAGGTGAGCAGATTTTCATAGGTCCAAAACATTTTATAAGTTGTATACTGCAGCTTTTACCATGACAAATCAACACTGCTATATTTATGTTATAAAATTACTATAAAATTGACCTTTGCATTACATGAATAATTTACAGTATATTGTAAAATATATTCAAATATAAAACCATTATTTAAAAGTTTTGTTGTATTTTCAATCAAATAAATGAAGCTTTTGGTGAGCATAATATACTTCAAATATACACTCACCTAAAGGATTATTAGGAACACCTGTTCAATTTCTCATTAATGCAATTATCTAATCCACCAATCACATTGCAGTTGCTTCAAAGCATTTAGGGGTGCAGTCCTGGTCAATACAATCTCCTGAATGTCAGAATGGGAAAGAAAGGTGATTTAAGCAATTTTGAGCGTGGCATGGTTGTTGGTGCCAGACGGGCCGGTCTCAGTATTTCACAATCTGCTCAGTTACTGGGATTTTCACGCACAACCATTTCTAGGGTTTACAAAGAATGGTGTGAAAAGGGAAAAACATCCAGTATGCGGCAGTCCTGTGGGTGAAAATGCCTTGTTGATGCTAGAGGTCAGAGGAGAATGGGCCGACTGATTCAAGCTGATAGAAGAGCAAATTTGACTGAAATAACCAGTCGTTTCAACCGAGGTATGCAGCAAAGCATTTGTGAAGCCACAACACGCACAACCTTGAGGCGGATGGGCTACAACAGCAGAAGACCCCACCGGGTACCACTCATCTCCACTACAAATAGGAAAAAAGAGGCTACGATTTGCACAAGCTCACCAAAATTGGACAGTTGAAGACTGGAAAAATGTTGCCTGGTCTGATGAGTCTCGATTTCTGTTGAGACATTCAGATGGTAGAGTCAGAATTTGGCGTAAACAGAATGAGAACTTGGATCCCTCATGCCTTGTTACCACTGTGCAGACTGGTGGTGGTGGTGTTATGGTGTAGGGGATGTTTTCTTGGCACACTTTAGGCCCCTTAGTGCCAATTGGGCATCGTTTAAATGCCACGGCCTACCTGAGCATTGTTTCTTACCATATCCATCTCTTTATGACCACCATGTACCATCCTCTGATGGCTACTTGCAACAGGATAATAATAACATTTCTAAAGAATGCTTTCAGCACCTTGTTGAATCAGTGTCATGTAGAATTAAGGCAGTTCTGAAGGCGTAAGAGGGTCAAACAAAGTATAAGTGTGTATATATATATATATGTGTATATATATATATATATATATATATATATATATATATATATATATATATATATATATACTACAAAATTTGCAACAGTAGTAGTCCATAAAGTCTTGAGTAACTCTATGAAGTGTAAAACAGTACCACAGTATCTATGTTCACTATATGTATTCAAAAGTAAGATATTAGACACAGTACAAAAACGTAGATTCAGGACATGAAAGCTTTTTAAAAGGAATACTGTAACTTCCTGTTAATATTTACTCACCCTCATGTTGTTCCAAATCTATATGACTTTTGTTTTATAGTCAAAAAGAATTGGAGCACCAGCCATATGGACCACTTTTGTCATTTTATGAAACTTTTGTGTCCTTTTGGTGGTTGAAAGCTCTTTGTCCTTTCTCCATCTGCGTTCCGATTTAAAACGACACTTAGGGAGAATAAACGATTACATAATTTTCATTACTTATGAACTGTCCCTTTAACAAATTTGCTGTTGAGAGTTTGAATCAACATCCCAGGGGCAATTTCCATCAACCAATTACTGTTCTTCCAAGTGGCCTGTAATATGCAGTGGCATGGTTGACTGTGTATAGTTTATGTGTGTCCGTTTATGTGTTTACAGTATAATCTATATGCATATACCCTGGGGTACCTCTAAATGTGAGGGCAGCACAGTTCAGTGAACACATCTATATTAGCAGTGTGGTATATGTGCCTTCACACGTAGTAGCAAACTGAGAGTCAGTAGACTATCTGTTGGGGACCATCGAAATAAAGTGTTAAAGTTAAGCAGACAGTCAATTATAAAGTTATATAGTCAACAAAATGGCCAGAATGGGGTTACCGAAAATATATAGGGTTACCGGAACCTATTGAAAATGGTTTTTCTTTTCTTTTTTTTCTTTTTTGTTTGAAAATCAGATGTCAGTAACACGGCATTGATGATGAAACAATGACAATATTGAAATTAACCTGAATACCAAATGCAGCCAAAATACTGTTTATCCAAATGTGTCATTTACAGTTAATTTCATTACATTTCATTCACTGATGAAAGTCTCAGCTTAATGCTATATAAAGTGACAGTTATATAGCTATATATAAGCTCTCTCTCTCTCTCTCTCTCTCTCTCTCTCTCTCTCTCTCTCTCTCTCTCTCTCTCTCTCTCTCTCTCTCTCTCTTTCTCTCTACACACATACACACACACACAATTATATATTGGTATGCATGTGTATAAATGATTCTCTATGCCTTTGCAGGGAATTTATTTTTAAAATACCCATTCACATGGATCAGCAAATACAAACAGAGATAAAGAATGTCTTGAGTGTTAATTGTGCCATATTGAAGATCAGTAGATTTGATTGCAGAGATGGCAGCTTCTTAATTACACACTGATAAATTAGTCAGTGTCACACTGAGGGAAGAGTGGTTAGGCTTTACCCACAATACCACATCCTCTCATTAGCATCTTCTCATATTCTGTTTGTTCTGTGTTCAGTGTTTTGTTAGGGTCTGTGTCATATTACACACATGAGCAGTGCATAAGGGAAGGTCAGGTTCACAATGTGCTTTCACACCACCAGTGCTTCTGCTGTGTATTCTTGTTGCAACTCGCGACTCAGACCATGTGCATATTGTAACCTGCTAAAATAAATATGATATGACATAAATATAGCACGATTCAGACTTAAAACTGAATACCGTTTTTCTGAGCACGGCTAAATGCTCCTTCTGTTCACCTCCAGCAGGTAGAGGTCAAAATCAACTACACATTTAGAATGAGATGAACTATTGGGAGTTTTTTTTTTTTTTTTTTTTTTTTTTTTTTTACTTCAAGAGCCATATTTTGCATTTGACATAAAGTGGCAACCCTACAAGTGCTGAAAATGCATAATAAAAGTGTCCTGTAATCAAATACCG
Organism: Carassius gibelio; assembly: GCF_023724105.1. NCBI lineage: Eukaryota > Metazoa > Chordata > Actinopteri > Cypriniformes > Cyprinidae > Carassius > Carassius gibelio. The sequence goes on from NC_068382.1 coordinate 21,962,251, forward strand.
GAATGTATTATTGCATGAACTGAATAGACCCAACAATGATTGATTGCATTTACTGGCTTTAACCTCAAAAGCAAAAAAGACATGAATAAATTAACTAGTTCAATTATATGGTTAGTTGCATTTTATAATTTAATGTCCCTGTCAGAACAGGCCTGTAACCCATTTTGGGGTCAAAATTGAGAGTTTGAGAGTTTCTGCTATAATTCTCTTAATTTGTGCAAACATGAAGGGTTTTCTAAAAAAAAAAAAAAAAAAAAAAAAAAAAACAGATGTTAGGTGATGCAACCATTTTTCTTTCTTTCATATTTGTGTATTTATGTGTGACAGCATTTGCATGTCTGTGAGGATAACATAGACAAGATATAGAGGGTCTTTAAAGTCATATTTTGCAAAAATAATTAACAATTTTAATAGACTACATCAATGCATATCTAGTCAGCTGCCACATGTGAGACTTAAACACACAAACAAAGACAGAGTTGACACATTCCGCACCCTCTAACATTGTTATCTACATCCAAACAGGCCATAGCTGATGGGAAACAAGTTTGTCCTCTTCTGTCCTTCAAAGCAACCCCTAATAATACCATGCAATAAATTCACAACACATTTTCCACATCAAGGCTGGCATTTTTCGCACTTAAGATAATGTTTTTTTTTTTTTGTTGTTGTTGTTGTTGTTTTGTTTTCAGAAGAGGCAACACACTGATGGACAGACAGAGCAATTACAATAATGAAAAACTGTTCGGAGAAATCAACAGAAGCATTAAAGTGGGTCTGATGTGCCTCTGCAAATCTCTGCCTCATTTGTTCTCACTGAAAGCAACAGGGATGTGAACACAGAAGGTGCTTTTTCAAATAAAACTCTCACAGATGTGTCTTATTTAATCTTCCATGGAATATTCTAATGAAAATGATGATCATAGTTAATATGTTAGTATTTCTATAATGCCTAATAATCAATTCCCATCTATCTATTTAGCATTTAATATTTAGCAGACACTGTATATTATATTGATCAAATAAGGAAAAGGAAAATAAGTGCTTTCTATTTCGATCCAAACAAATACTGAGAAGAATTAACAATTTAATGAGGTTTGTAAAAATAAAATAAAAAAAATAATATTTTATGATCTTAATCAGCAAGTAAGAATTAGATGTATTAAACTTTATATTGGACTTGATTAAAACCTTTTGGTAAAATTCTGTTGTATGAGGTTACAGTTTGTTGTCTAATATAAATGTTATAATGTGTATAAATGTTTTTTTCTAATATGAAAAGATCTAATTAAGCTAAACCGTCAGATGGCATTGGATACAGATACCTTAAAAAATGCTTTTGTGCATGCATTAGTTAATTAAAATTAAAAAAAATGATGTTGTTAATTTTTACAATTATCACTCATAATCAAAAATACCTTACAATTCAGGTGTTTTTTTGAATGTGAGAGATATTTTTTTACTTTTAAGTAAATACTGTTGTATGAGGTTACAGTTTGTTGCGATTTGCCTAATATGAATAGATCTAATTATAGCTGAATCCTCCGATGGCTTTAAATACAGAAATTCCTTAAATTAAATTTTTGTGCATAAAAAAATAAAATAAACAAAATAAACAAGCAAACGAATGAATGAGTGAATGAAAAAATACATAAATAGTTTTAAGCACATAAGCAAAGTGGACATGACTAGCAATGCTGGATATATTTATTTATTTATTGTCTTGCTTTCATGCCTCGTCTCAACTCGATTCTGTCCACTCTGACCCCCCAGCCCCCCCTCTGTCTGCAGGTTTCCATGGCAACTGTCATCACATTCGACACCTTTATAAGCACATAACATCAGCTACGCAAAATGGCCTGGTCTGCTGGTATGGGGCATTCAATTATCCATAGTTTCCAACTGTGTGTGAGACAGACTCAGACAGAAAGAGACAGGCCATACAGCTTGATGTTGCACAACTGTGACACTCACAGCTGCTCTATCTATACATCTCCAGTTGGCATATACTCACCACACAACGATCAGTACTACCCGTCCTTAAGACATGTGTACAGAAGACTAAAACAGATACTTTAAATATGTATGTTAACCTGTTTAACCCGGCTCACACTGTGCAATTTTGGCCACGATTTAGATTGTCTGAGACAAATTTAGGAAACCCTTGATCACTGGTTTACCATGTTCACTGAGTGCCGATTATTGGTCGTTGAAATATGTTTTTTTTCCTCTGATTAAATTCTGTCAGTGTCAGAAGTTCTCCTACGATGACCATCAAACCAAGAACCAATAGGAGCCCTGAACCTGATGAGTGATGATGCAATTAGCGCGACAACTTCAAACCACCTCAGCGAAAATGTCGAAATGAGTCATGGTGAACTTGGTGAAAAAAATAAAAAGACAGTTCAGTCCCGGTTATGAGATCCTCAAGAGAACATCTAATAAAGTTCTGATTGAAAGAAAGTTCTGCAGCACCCAGCACACATCTATCATACCGACTCTGGTTTAGGATGCAGCAGTGAACATCTAAAGACTATGATATTTAAGAATCAGAAGAGTGTCTGCTAACCCAACACTATTAAATTTCATCATGCAGCCCGTCCCATAAAGTTTTGTCTTGTGACTTGGGGTATTAATATGACTCATAACAAATGAGCAAACAAGTCACTTAGACTTGAACTGAAGCAGAGACCCAAGCCATGTTTAGAAGGCAGAATATCATTGAGATTTGGGCTCTTTTGACATGAGTCAAGTCAAATCAAGGTAATTTGTCTTTATTTTTTATAGTGCTTTATACTAGAGATCCTTTCAAAGCAGATTCCTCACAGCAAACAGGAACGTTCTGCTATTAAGCAGCTGAAGCAAGAGATTAATGTCATTATTCAGCTTCATTTAAATCATTATGAAACAATTTCAATTCGGCTATAAGCAGTTCTGCTGAAGACAGTATGTTGTTTTTCGGTTCAGTTTAAAAACAGTCAGTGTAGTAAAATTCATGAATTCAAATTTGAAGCATCTTTATGGAAGACAATAGTGTCATAATTCAGCTCAATTATGGGGGAATAAACACCCAATTTGTAATATTAACTTTTCCTTTAAAGTAAATCTTTATAATGACTATTTATTATTTTTTAACATATTTAAGATAATTTTATCCAAAGCCACTTACAACACAAGAGGGATACACCAAGAGATTCAAGAAAGCATGCTGGTAATACAAAGTTTCAAACATGGTTAGAACAGGGAGGGATACGGAATACCAAACATACAGAAGAAGCATTTCCTTGTTTTGCAGGTGAGACTTTATTATAGACAAATTATATGATCTATTGTTTTGCCAGAGCATCATACACAATCTGTCCTCTCCACGGATGAACATTATACTGTGAATTTGTGCTCACTAGAGTATGTATCCAATAAATCCAGGATGTTCCAAACAACACACTATGAAGGTCAGAGAATCAATCCCATCAGCCTGTGTTACAGAAATACAAGGTCCATCCTATCCTATCCTTGCGTGAGGTACCAGCTTCAGGTGCAGGCATTGACTGAAAAAGGCAGGGAAGGGCATCTGTAATTGTGGAGAGAGACACGAACTCCCTGGGCCACACTGGGCACTGCAGCTGGGATTGAAAGAGATTAATTAGCTCTGCCTTCAATGACCAGACTGTGCCAGGGTCTCCGCTGGCTATCAATTACCTTGCAACTTAATACAAATCTGGGGGCTGATTTTGTAAGATGTAAGTATGGAGAGGTTTAACAATGTGCAAGATTATTTTGCACTATGAAAGGTCATGTGAAAATATAACTATGCCATCACATGAATAAATTACATTTTGTATTATATTCAAATAGAAAACCGTTGTTTTAAGTTGTAATAATATTGCACAATATTACTGTTCTTACTGTATTTTTGATCAAATAAATGCACTGTAAAAATTATTTTTCAAAGTCGTACATATGAAGTTTTAATGTAGTTCATTTGTATAAAATAAATAAATAAATAAATAATAATGTTTAATTTAATGTGATACATGTTATAATTAATTGTGAAATGAGCTTGAGAGACATTGTACAGTGTATGTGTGACAAGAGAAATCTGCCCACTGCGATAAACTAAACAATCACTCATCTGATGTTTGCATGGCCTAAAATACTGCTTGACCTATGCATAGGTTTGTGTATAATTATAAAACTGCATTGAACAGAGTTTTAAGGCTTTTACTGGGCTTTGCTAATGGAGTAATGGACTAATTTAGGCTTTCTAGGTTAAAACCTTTTACTCGCAGGGAAACATTTTCCTGAAGAGGGATCTAACCTGCTTTCCATGCAGTTGCGTATATGTCTTCCCTTTTTAATGTGGATGAACGGCTGCTTTTCTCTCTTTCAGGGTGTGTGGTTTGATCCTCACAGCCTGTCTCAGCTGAAGTCACAGAGGGAGAATGCATGCCGGAACAGATTGTTGAAGTTTCACTCCCGTCTTCTCATCTTTCTCTGAAGCAGCTAACAAATCGCTTGCTTCTTCAATAAGCTTTGGTCTCAGGGACAGCCTGTCAATCTGCATTTCCTACCTATCTCTTTATCTTATTCCCAGCCCAGCAGTGTGATAACTGTCCTCTTTCAAATATGTTCAAACACAGAAGAGCAGATCCCACCAGAACGCCGTTTCACACCAACATGATAAAAAAAAGATATTTTCATGTGTGTGAATGCACAGACTTTCATTGTAAAGAAGACAAGGACTGTCAACAGTTATTCAGTTCACAATTATATTTGTCTTTTTCTTTACATTTAAATCTCACAGAAATCAACATATAAATTATCTGATGTGCAAAGCCATGTCTGTTTGCATTACACTGGAAACAAATACATTTAGTGTAGAAACATTTCCCCTTAGAAATTGCTAGTAAGTACAACAGTTAATTAATTTGAATAATAAATTAATAAATAATATATTAATAAATTTTCATTTTTAGATTTCTGCTTTTACTTTAATTAAAGTTTGAGTAATTTTGGGTTCTCATAATTTTTGCAACACAAACACACACACACACATTATTTTTTATTTGAGTATAGGTTTTGTATTATTTTAAAGTTGCCTGGTAACTATCTAAAATAAATATTGTCACTTTTTTATAGATTTTATCTTGTCTTATATTGACTTGACTTGACATATCTTATTTCAAGTAACTTTATGGTTTTGTTATAGTTTACTATACTAACCCTACAAAGAAATGGCAAGAAATATATTGCATTAATCATGAATTTTTAAAGTAGAAAGACTGAAATATTCAGAAGACTAAAAGACTGACATTTTCAAATAATCTTTATTTAATTGATAAATCAATCGAGCGAGTGTGGTGATTTATATTAGAAAATTATACTAACTTAAATTCAGTATAAATACATTTTATTATCATAGTTTTTTTTAAAAATTATTATTATTTAACTAAACATTAACATACAAACAATCAGTTAGTAACTAGGCTACACTGAAAGTCTCACAGTTGCTCACAAAGCTGTTTGATTCACTAACAGAGTGACTCATAAGAGTCAATAGTTTGGGAGTCAGTCTACACATTTTACACTGAATTCGATTCACTAAAAAGATTCACCACAGAAGAGTCAGCAATTCGAAAATCAGACTACCCTTGTTGCTATGTAGGTTTTAGATTTTTATTCACTATTGAATAACAATAACATATTAAATTCCTTTTTAATACTACTGTCAAAACACTTAAGGCTTGTTTCTAAACATCGATTTTAGTGAATAAAAACGCTGACGGTCTCACAGTTGTAAGCTGTTTGATTTGCTAAAAGAACTAGTTCATAAGAGTCGTTTCTTTGTGAATCAGACTATACTTGTGCTGTATGTATTTTATTCCCTTTAAATAAATGACTCATTAGAGTCATTTGTTCTGGAATCAGACTACACAAGTTGAACTGTATGAATTTGATTCACTATAAAAAGTGCTGACTCAGTCCTTCAGCAATCGGCCTACGCTGAAGGTGATATACGTTTCACTCCTCAGCTGTGTTTCTCTCCCATTAAACAGAATTTTAGTAAAACATTTCTGTCCATGTCAAGAAAATAAAGAATGAATGCACGAGAACAGAAAGTCATATATTCATTGATTAGACTACAAGTTGGACAAAAAGAAACAAAAAGAATGTATGCATAACATGTAGCTGCCACATCTTAGTATTTACAGACCAAGTGTCCCATTTAGTATTTTGATTAGGCTAATATCAATATTTCTTCAGTTCAGATAAATCATGCTGCAGAAAATCCCTCATTCAGTCCAATTCAAACACACCACGGCTCAATTTAAATGTATGAACTCAAACACTTAATATGCTTGACACTGCAGTCCCACAGTGGTTTTACATAAGCTATTACAGTTGTGTCTGTGCAGTGGGCTATAAAATGACCCAAGATATTTCTGTGTTTCCAACTGAATCACTATTGACTGCTGTGAATTGCTCTCCCTCACAAGCCTATTCACAAATATCAATTCTGTGGTTCTGTGAGAAAAGCCTTAATAAGAAATGAAAAGACAAGCGGGTGATTCACAGTGCAATGGTGAATGTCTCCGAACAGTAACATTGTATTGAATGATTTCACTGCCTGAGCTCTCTGGATAACAGATATGTGGGTAACACTTTACAATAAGGGTACTGTACATGAATAATCATGTAGTAGTATATGGTTAATTAAGAATTAATTTAGGCATAAGTGCATACTTATACCTTTATTGTAAAGTGTTACTGATATTTGTATTAGATACTTGAAGGTTTAAAGAACAAAAAGAGTCTTACAAGACTGAAAAATGAAACGTCCATCATAATGTGAATATATGAGGAGTGGAACGAGACAGAGAGGTGTGTGCACATACTGTAAGTATGTTTGTGTGTGTGTTAGTTTGGCCACTTGAGGCTGTTGTATGAGACTAGGGCTGTGCAAAAAATCGAACGCGATTTTCATGCACGTCTCATCAGTAAAGACGCTCCTTTAATTAGAAGCATTATCTCCAGCACGTGTGTTCAGATCAGGGTTGCCAGGTTTTCACTACAAATCCTGCCCCGGTGCTTCTCAAAACTCGTCCAAAACTAATCACGATTCCAGGAGGTTCCCAGAAAAAAAAAAATAATAAATGCTTCCCGGGGTTAAAATAAACGTTTTTTTTTTTTTTTTTTGCATGGTTGTCTTGGTAAAATTCGCATTTTAGGGACTAAATATCACGTTATTGGTATTGGGGTTGCTTCGAACCGCGGACATGAAAAACATTCGCAGACTTGGCAACACTGGTTCAGGTGGAGCGGCAGTTACTACACAGAGCCGTAGTCTACCGACAACTAACACAAAATCGCTTTCAAAATCGACAAAGGATCGCCTCCGTCGATTACAGCTCGGTGTAGTAAATGTCAACCAGTGTTGCCAAGTCTGTGGTAAGTTTTTCATCTCCGCGGGTCGAAGCGTCAATACCAATAACGTGATATTTAGCCCCTAAAATGTGAAATTTACCAAGGGAACCATGCCATAAAACTTAAATTTTAACCCCAGAAAGCAAAAATAAGGGAAACACGGTTTTACCATCAGAGTTCTGCTTTGTGCTTGACCCTTTGGTCTTGATGAATGGATCAAGTCTCCAGCATGACACATGAATCATGTCATGAGAAAACGATCATCAGTGTTAGCTGAATTACATTCAGTGAAGTAATTAATCAGAACACATGGACCTAATTCTGTTTTAATTAGTTGTTCGGTCCAGCGGTGGTATTCATGAAAGGGGTTTGAGAGGCACCTTTGGGGCAATAAATAAGTTTGTTGATTTTAATAATTGTGTTTTTAAAGGGCTTTACCAACTAGTTGTATCTTAAGGTAATCAAGCTGTTTTATGTACACTGTAAATGATCAACCAGTTAGTTAACAGCCTGAACCAGCTAAGTAACAATGTTCCAAAACACACTTGAACAAGCTTAAATTGGTATTAAAATGGGCAGTCAAAAATTGTTTCATACACTATCAGCTCCATAATGATTTTCGGTGTCTCTAAAATCTGTCCTTCTTTTTTTAAGACTAAAAATACTAATTAAAAAAAAAAAAAAAACACAACAGCAGGATTCCCCAGCCAAAAAGCACACATGATCTCATTTATTACCATATTGTCTCACCTCCTTACTCACAATAAAGCTTTAAAGCATTTCTGTGAAGACATTTGTGCTCACAGATTACTGTAAAGTGTAATGTGAATGTTCCATTGTCTAAATGGACTGCACACATTGGGCTATTATGTGTCCTTTATCTTATTATATTCCAATCAGCATCAACAGGAGAGTCTAAATCATTTGTCCAGAATGCCATTTGAAGTCTGCAATGAGCTAGACGAGAACATCCGTCACCAAATAAGCCCCAACACTGATCTACACATTTGAATAACCATCTCTTGAATTTACCCAGCTGATCCGTCTCACCATAGAGGAATGCGCTGCCTTTTAAACATATCGATTTGTAGCTATTACGCTCCTGCTACAGGCTCGCTTTTCAGAGGGTGATCCATCTCTCAAGGTCAGTTCTTCACGTCTGCATTATCACTCAAGTCTGCTCTATTCCGGTCCTGAGTTGTGGATTCCTGGAAACTCTGTGAGACAGATGGAGCATGTTAGGAGACAATGAGGCTGAAGGCCCCTTTTTTTTACTTTCTCACAAAACACTAAATACAAGTACTAAACAATAGTTTATTACAAAGCAGTTCAAAATTTGTTGATCCATGCTTTTTATGTGCCAAAATAAAAAGCACTGTGACACCTGTTCAAAATCTCTCTCTCTCTCTCTCTCTCTCTCTTTCTCCTATATATGTCCATATAGTACTGTTTTCAATCCATGGGCTGGCATCTGGAAGAACAGAAGGACTCGATATGAAGAGGGAGCGGTTTTAGTTCACATGACTGACCCAGGAAACTGCTGCCAAATCATTTACAATCAGTGTCTGTTTAACATTCTGGAGTTGAATTAATGGATCTTGTGGATCTGAATGTCAATGTGTGACAGCCTGCAAAGAAACATACAGTATTTAGGTAAAACGTCACATTGTGTCACATTTAATTAGAACTAGAATACCAATTATATAATATTCCTCTGAGACTAAGGAGGTAGACATCTCACCCTGGTTGTTTTCTTTATTTTACAAAAGCTCAACATTTTGTTGTTATTATGTGTGTATACAAATAAAAGTATACCCTTTACAGATTTGATTGACATATTGCTCTTATCTGTATGATCAAAACAGAAAGAGTAATTTAAGTTATTTAGGGGCTTAAAAAAATGCAACCCCAGAGGGTTAATACAATGTTTTTTTTCTTGTTTTACCTTGTTTATTCAATTCAATTCAAGTTTATTTAATGTTTACAATTTAAAATGTATTCAATATTTAAAATCCTTGTTTATTAAAAAAAGACAAAATACAAAATAAATTGATCAATGAAAACAAGTTCTAATATATTGCACAATGCTACTATAATACTAAAATACTTTTGATTGAATTAATAGACATTTACACTGTAATACTGACTTATATATGCGCCCTTGGTGAACATGAGAGCTCTTTAAAAAAAATGGTATTGTATATTTGACTGCAAAATAACACACACCTGCTTTATATAATAAACTGAATACTAACAATGTTATCTAAGCAGCCTTTGGAAAGATCATTTCCATCCTGATTGAAAGCTCATTATGAATCGAATAGCACACACACAAATAAGGGCATCATTAAAAACTAAAGGCATCGTCAGTTTTGTGACAATGCATGGAGCTATACATATTTAATCTTTTAACAAGTTGTGCTTCTCACATTTCTCTCCTGCTCAGCTGACAGCACAGACAGTGACGAATAGCGCCAGACACCGATGGCGATCGCATGAGCATCAATAAATGGCTGTATGATAAATAGCAGCATGGTGCTCAACATGAACATGATGGGTGGAGAATGATGCAAAGACACTGTAACTTATTTTTGTGATAAATATGAGCTGACACACATGCCAAAACTCCACACATGCTCATAAAGACCTGTCCTTTGGGAGGTATGGCGGTTCATTAATCACATGTGGCCTTCTCACGATCTGACATTACACATGCAGATGGTTTAATATGGATTAGATTGGTTGAAAGTGATAATTGATGCAGTGGATTAAAGAAAAGTAGAGCAGAAAAACGTCTGTCCGAGCTTTATCAAATATATGAAGTGTTCCACAAACCACAAGTCACGTCTGTCTACTTAAGCATTCACACAACATTCAGGCCAAGTTTAGTCTACACTTTAAGTAAAGTTATCCAGTCATATATAAGATACAAATAAAGGACTCTAAAGCACTGTTCACGCACAGCAATTATAGTAGCTCATTACATAAAAATCATCCACCTAGAAGACTTTCCCACTTCAATAATTATTCTTCTTCTTCTAAAAAAAAAAAAAAAAAAAAAAAAAAAAAAAAAACTGGTTGGTTTAACCTAATGTGTTTTAATGGGTCTTGTTCACTGCCATTTACAATAGTGTTTCAACCCATCAATTCGGGAAAGAGATTCATCACTGCAGTCCTGCTTCAGAGAGTCATCTGATCCTAAAGTTCATATCAGGGACAGGCATATTTTAGGTAGACAGCCATCCGATTCATCACAGGGATATCAAGTACGGCTCACCTCTCAAATCTCCTTTACCGGATCTCATAGAGAATTTAAGCATTGTCTGAAATTCTTGTCGTAACCCTCCCCTTCATCCAGCTCAAGTACCTCATTTGATGCTAGTCTTTGAGTTTCTCTGATAATTTCACTGCCCCTGGATCCAGAAAACTTTCTCATCCCATCTCACCCTCATCATTTGCCCCTGAGCCTTCCAGTTTCACAAGGAGCCATCAGGCTACTCTCCGGCGGCAATGAGCACAGGTTTGTCGTGATGTTCTGAAATGGAAAGTTAGGTCACAGATGAATAGTGTCTGCACTCATTTCTAGGGCAAGCAACACCATCTCTGGGAATTTAAAAACAAGACAAAAAAATGACATTTCAGCACACTAGATATATAAAAGGGGAGCTATGTTAGTCACACTTCAGCATTTTCTAACCCTACTAGCTTGAAAGCATGCTATTCTGAGATATCACAAAAATAGGACGGGGGGAAAAAAGAACACACTTTCCAATATTACTGCATACACAACTGCTATCTATCAAATAAACTACAGATCGAATAGATAGATGTAGTTTATTTGATTTGATTGTTTCTTTTTGGAAAATATTTTATAAGACAGGAAACAGTTATATCAATCATACATCCATCAAATCATCTATCTATCTATCTATCTATCTATCTATCTATCTATCTATCTATCTATCTATCTATCTATCTATCTATCTATCTATCTATCTATCTATCTATCCATCCATCCATGCATCCTTCATCATGTTTGGATTGACTGATTTTGAATAAAACGTGTCTAATGTTTACTGTTTCACATAAACAGCCCTAAACATATTCAGTAAAGAACACAATGGAAAGGAAAGGCATCCTTTATAACACAGCTGTATTTCTTTCAAGCTGTAAGTAATTTCCATTATTCTCTGCCCTGTGTTTGTTTCGCTTTCCCCCTGCACTGGTGAAGACAACAAACCTTTGATTATGTTCATTTCCTCATGCTCCCTTGGCTCTAAAAGGATTTTATTTTATTTTTTTCATAGATGGACAATTTTCCGATGAATGACACACCGCTGAGATTTGGACACAGCATATTATCTGTAGTTTGACTTCTGACTGACTCACGCACTAGACTTTTATGCTCTATGACAACTATTTAACTTTCTTCTGAGTTGAGGAGAGCGCAAGGAAACCAGGAAGTTCATTCGACAGATGGCACTCAATAATAATTAAAAGCAAGCCAACACTGTCAGAGCAAAGAAAGAAAGTTACATAGAATACAAAATATTCAATTAGATAATTAATTTACTTGTTGGCAGTCTTTCACACTCTCAATAAGCTTGTGACAGGAGTGACAAAAAATGAGGCATGCTTGAGTTAAAAGGACTTATAAAATTACAAATTCCACATTTTCTCTGCAGTTGAATATTCTATGAAACAACAGTGCACTTTGTATTGTAGAGAACTTTAATAATAATAAAACCTCAAGGCAAGTTGTTTTAGTCCTAAATTTGTCTTTTTATTTGAGAGACAGAAAAATTTAATATTGTGGAATTGGTGGAATATTTTGACACACACACACACACACACACACACACACACACACACACACACACACACACACACACACACACTCACACACACACACAAGCACACAAACAAACAATAACAATAATTGTGTTCATAAAATTCGACTAATGGTTTACTGGCAGCTTCATCTCAGGTATAAAAGGCACAACTTTAGGATTTCTAGGTTGTGTCGAAGTTGCCAACAAGCGCAAGAGTCAGTAATAGCAGCTGTCAAAATGTCAAATGTCAATGTTTATTAAAAATAGATAAATAAATAAACATATGTAAGGTAAAAGTTCCTTGAAATGTTTTTGAAATTTTCTGACATGTTTCTTCTATTCTGAGCTCTATACTGGTGAGAGTTATATTGTTACAGTGTAGAATATGTATTGCTATATTGTAAATGTATAATAATAATAATAATAATTATTATTATTATTATTATTATTATTATTATTATTATTATTATTATTATTATTATCATCAGTGTATACATTTAATTGTTTGGAATAGTGTAGACTATTTAACAAATTATAATCACAGTTGTGTATTCTTATTCATTGTCAAAAAAAAAAAAAAAAAATGAAGACATTGTTAAACAAAATAATAATAAAAAAAAAATGCAAAGCAAAATAACAATATTTTATTCCAAGATATCAACTGTTAACCATTATCAAGTAATATGATGGTCATATGGCATTACTGTTTAAAGTGTTTCATCAGTGCACTATTGAGAGATGCATGCTTAAAAAGCCATTGGACTCCAAGGGGAAGAAAAAAAAAAAAATGTACTGTAACTGTCACTGAAGTGGTACCCCTTCGAAAGGCACTACAATGTACATTGTTGGTACTAATATGAGCATTTAGGTGCTACATAATTTCAAAATGCTAACATGTACCTTTAAGTACTAATATGAAGGTACATGTAAATTATGTACAGAGATGTACCTTTCATACTTTAGGATACCTCCGCAGTTACGGCATTGTACTTTTTTTTTCCTGAGAGTGTGTGCCATTTTCAGCAGAAAGCAAGTATTCCATTCCAGATAAAGGTAATATATGTTTACTGTGCAAATCTAAATGAGTATTATCAACCACAACATAAGACATCAAGTATCTGCAACCACAAATACTCATCAGATGGTCTATGCTCACAGTGAGACCAAGCGCCCAAAAACATGTCAAGGAAAATATCTAAACATTTCCAGCAAGTAAAATATCTTGAAATCCAGAGCGAGCCAATCTCCTGAGAGTAAAGACAGCAGTTGGTGGGGACGTGCATGGTTTATATCGGCAGCTGGGAGCAGCTGGCTTGGTCTGATTTAACAAGACTAGTGCCAAAAGTAATTAAACTTAGTCAGAGATAAAATGGCCGACTGCAACACATGTCCAGTAAGCATTCGTCTCAAAGCCATTTTTCACATACTGATTTCATATATGGCCGCTCAGAAGTCCCCGGTCAAAGGAGGGTCATCGTTTCAGGCAGATGTGTGATGAAATGCAAATTAAACTAAGTATATTAGTGCAGGTTTTTACAGAAATACAATTTCTTATACAACAATTTCTAATAAAATAATTTTTTATTTACTTTTTTTACATACATAATGACCCAAAACCGCACAATATGAAATGGCACTTTAATGGTCTAATATATATTTCTATTTATTTTTCCAGCTCCGATATTTTAATAATATATGTGATATATATTTAATTATATATATATTAGGGAGCAATAGTGTAACGGTTCACAAAATTCACGGTTCGGTTCGATACGATACACTGATGTCACGGTTCGGTTCGGTTAGGATGGTTAGGACGTTTTAGATACAGCAAAATGTAAAAAAATCTCAACTTTTCAGAATGCCGCAAGCGCACCGCGGGTCATGTGACAAGAACTAACCAATCAGCTTCATCCTTTCCCGTAACAACGTTGAAAGCTCAGCCAAGATGAGGGAACAGCTGATCATAGTTGTATATGGATTGCAATTTTTAAATAAATTTAGATTTTTAGAGCTGCAAATCCATTTATCCTTTGATGAAATTTCCGCCTCTCATGGAGAGAGCACGTCATTGTTGCTTAGCAAAGACAGACGCCTCATGAGCGATTCTGCCCGAGAGCTTTGGAAAGCCTCGTACCGAACGGTTCAATACGAATACACGTATCGTTACACCCCTAATATATAACATATATATATATATGATATAGATATGATGCACCTCTGTCCCTGAGCACAATTTAAAATCTGACAGACACACAGACAGATTAATATACAGACAGACAAGAATATTTAATATATACACATATGCGTGTGTGTGTGTGTGTGTGTGTGTGTGTGTGTGTGTAGTAATCTGTCTTGTCTGTGTGTCAGATTTTAAACTGTGCTCAGGGACTCTTCATATAATACATAAAGTATATCTATAACTATCTATGTACATGTAGATCAATAAATTAAGTAACTGCATGGTATGCTGATTAGTTACAAAATCTACTATTAATTAATAGCATAATTTCCCGGAAAATGCAAATTTAAGATATGGCAGTATAGTGGAAGATGTGAGATGTTATTTGGAAATATGCTTACAGTCTATAAAACCCATGCAACGCATACACTCACATTTTTAGGATTGGGAATAAAAAAATACAAAATTAAAAAATGATTAGCCACTTAGAAGCCTGCTGTCAATGCCATTATTAATGCCTGGATTTCATATCACACTAGTACACTGTGCCCTGTGATATCAATTAAATTCACATTAAATCTGAGATTGTTAGCTACAAGGCCTTGAAGCATAAGAGATCAAGTGAAATTCAATAATAAAAACTGTCTGCCTACTCCTTCTGAGAGATCTAATTTCATGCTAAAATGCTTGTGAAATGGTTAAACCTATTGAAATCCAGCCCTTATATTTTGTTCTCAATGCCGAGGTAGAATAAACACTTGCTGAAAGAGGGAATCGTGAATCATGCCATTCAATCCTGAGACAGAAAATGCGGCATCATTTTCACGAACAGCTCAACCAGCATCCTTGCATCTTTTTGTAAACCACACAATAAGATCGAGAGACATTTTTTTTTTTTTTTTTTAGAGGTCGACCGATATGGTTTTTCACCGACCGATACTGATGTAGATATTTAGAAAATCAGGGAAGCTGATGGACAATATATAACGGAGATTTTTTTATTTTTTTCATTTTTTTTTTCATTCATTTCATAAAAGTGAGTTTGAGCAAATTATTATTGCAGTGTACAATGCAACAATAGTAGTAGTAGCCCAATTTACAGTAGAGTAATAATACATGCTGAGGCTTGTTCATTTCACTTTTGGAGAGTGTGTGTGTGTGTGTGTTACATTACTTTTGCAGATATTTTTAAATCTGGAGGGAGCTTGTAACATAAAAAAATAACCAAGTAGCGATATTAGTTTATTTTTTTAGGGAGCGATGCAATATTGTAAAGGTAACTTTTACAAATATTTAAAATAAACTTTCCTCAACACTGATCAAAAAATACGACACCTATGATATGCTACTTATCAGAGCACCACGCCATTATGTCCTCACAATGACCTCATATGTATCCCAAAGATTAAATGATATGGAAATTTCCATTCGTCACCAATGATGGAAAAGATTCCAACAGTATGAAAAAAGTCAACTTGGACTTAATATTATCCACTAGTTTATGGACAAGCAGACCCTCGCCACACATCCAGACCTCTATTTACACCACAAGATAATTATCCAGATTGCTAATGCCCGATTTGGCCACGACAGAGACACCCATCCATTTAGTTTGTTTTGCCAGTGGATCTTTCATGGCAGAAGAAAACCCTTCCAATATGTCTAGTTAGACACGCTTATTATTTCCATAAGACATCATCTCACGCAATCTTTGCCTTCACCCTTCCCTAGTCACATAACTTCATGTTGATTGTTATCATTTCTGTAAACTATATTTGCCCAAGAATAATGAGAGGCAAGATTTCAGCGTACAGGGAACAACAACACAGAAGAGCAGAGTTTGTGGATAATGAGACTCTTAATGAGAGGATGATGGTATGCCCAAAATGGTACTTGATGGAATATTAAAGCTGTAATGTTTAGAGCTGTAAATGCTTCACATATAGTTTAAATGAAGGGGACAGCCGAATGCTGATCATATTGCTGCAGGCAAAAACTTACTTAGAGCATCTGTGCATTATGTAACCGTTGAGGAAGCTCTTTTAAAAATGAAATGCACTACCATTCAAAAAGTTTGGGGTTGGTAAGATTTATTTGACATTTTTTAAATATATATATATTTTTAATGTTCACCAATGTTAAACTAATTTGGTCAAAAACTGAGTTAAAATAGTGACATTTTCAAATACTATTACATTTATAAAAAAATCTATTTGAATACATTGTAAAATATGATTTATTTCTGTGATGCACAGCTGAACATTCAGTGCCACATGATCTTTCAGAAATCCTTCAGATTTGCTGATTAAGAAACATTTATTATTATATTTAATATTAGTATTATGATATTTATTATAATTAGTATCACTATTATTATCAATGTAGAAAATTGATGTGCAGATACTATATATATATATATATATATACACACACACACACACACACACACACACACACACACACACAGTAACATTACAAATAGTTTCACTTTCACATTTGATCAATTTAATGCATCCTTGCCTAATTAAAGTATTTATTTCTTGAAAAAAAAAAATTAAAATAATATACTGACCACAGTAGCATTTGTATATACAGCAATGATAAAGAATAATCTATTTCATTGAATGGTTTGCTCTGGTCTACAGGGCAGTGAAAGATTTATAGTTATTGATGTGAAAACTAGAATATATTAATCACTACTTGTCTATTCCATTCACTATTCATCTGCCACAATAATGCTATATGTATTACATTATTTTCATTTAATTCAACATTTTAATTGATTGACAACCTAATAAATATCAATGAACCCATAAAGACTCTTCTTAATCATAGACTTTACAGTTTTACGAGACAGTGGTTTCTACATTATTCACATATTCGCCAAACTTTCTCTGTACCATTAAATAAACAGAGAGAGAGAGAGAGAGAGAGAGAGAGAGAGAATTAAATGCCGCTTGAGTGATGGCAGATGACCAGAGGCAGCAAGACACATCAGATATTTAAAGTCTCTAATGACCCCATGTCTCTGCCGAAGACATTTTCCGAGAACAAGCCACATTTAACAAACCAGAGTTGTCTCAAATGGGAAACAAAGCTTTATTTCTGTGTACCTCCAAAACATCAGTCAGAATTCAGTTAAAAGCCTTTGCAGACTTTGATATGATCCTGTTTGAGTGACACAAGGATATGGCTTCAACTGGATTATTTCTTAATGTATTGTATAGTCCCCAACCACAGCAAATGATGAAAAACTTAATAGGCAGATAGTAAAATAATAAAATAAAAAAAAAAAAAAAAAAAAAAATAAAAAAAAAAAAAAAAAAAAAAAAAAATAATAATAAAAAAAAAAAAATCATGCACTATATTCCTAAGCTAAACTTCTTCTCTGACAAATTTCATTCCAAAGATATATATTTGATTAACAAACACTGGAGTTGTAAAGTGCTGCATTAACCTGGAGAGAGTTCCAGAGAAAGCCTCCAGTCTAACAGGCTGTGAAGCTTTTCATTTGAGTTTGTTTTCAGAAGTGGGCGTCCTCGGTCTCATAATTTATGATAACTTCATCGTTTCCAGTGAAGAATTCCCAGGGATAGTTCCTTGGCACCTCAAAGTGAGTTCAGAACCCACCTACGCTACTTTGCTATGAAGCAAACCTGACAAAGATATCCCTTTGAGCAATAAAATGCTGAAAAAAAAATCACAATTTTAGTCTAACTGCATACTCCATTTTGACATATTATGCGTGGATGCATTCATTCTCTCAACAGATTACAGGTCAGAAGTGCAGAGGGATGGAAAGATGAACTTCAAGCTGTCTTATTGTTGAACAGGCATATATTGAAATATCAAAAGCATCTTTGCAATAACACTGTCAAAGTTTGCAATTGCATTCAACTTGTTTTTTCATCATCTGTTTAATGTAATTGTTCGGAAGGTGCCATTGTTATCTATTTTCTTGCCTCATGTTCTATTTCGAGCCATATTGCAGACTTTAGAGAACAATCTAAAATGCAATAACAACAATTTATGTCGTCCGCCGTCACACTCAAGTCAGAGAAATAAGTAACCCTCATGAAAAGGAACCATTATGCATTGATTTCTTGAGATTGCTCAGTACTGGCTACAAAAATACTGTGATACAACAGATGTTTTTTTTTTTTTTTTCTGGATAATTTGCTGTTTACGTGCCTGATTAAAAAAGCTAGATTATTATTAGCAGACGTCTACAGGCTTTGAATTCCTCAGTTATATTTTTGATGAGCAAAGCAGCTTAATTTGATACTGCAACACGACGTTTCATTCATTTGTCCTAATGAGAGAGTAAAGCTATAAAAGCAATGGCTACAGCATGACATTTATCATTATTAAACATCTGTGTAATAAACCCACAACCCTCCATTACTGCTGTGCTGTGAAAGATGATTTCTGCTGTGATTAGGGTGTCGAGATGAAGCCACCATTGTGGGCCAAATGGACAGTATCCACCTACCTAACTAGAATGAACAATAAAGAATATCTACCTGTTTCTAATAACTAGAATGTCTGGGAGATGCATATGTTATCAAACATTTTTTTTTTTTTTATGTTGTCGTAAGTGTACATTTTTCTAAACTGAGATTTCATACATCATCTGAAAGCTGAATAAAAAAGCTATCCATTGATGTATGGTTTATTAGGCTATATTTGGCTGATATTTGGCAATATTTGGCTGAGATGCAACTATTTGAAAATCTTGAATCTGAGGGTAAAAAAAAAAATTATAATAAAAAAAAAATACGTTTTTATATAATTTTTCACATATAGGGTCACATATAGTGAAACTAGCAAAATAATACCACACAATATTATATAATTCAGTCAGCCCATTGCTAATGCTTACTGGTGTTTGTACTGCTGATTTCCCTTCAAATCGATGATGTCACTTCCTGGAGGATGACATAATTTAGAATTACCTGTGGAGAATTAAATTAAATTAAATTAAATTAAATTAAATTAAATTAAATTAAATTAAATTAAATAAGTATTGATATAAGGGACATAGAAACAAAAGATGTTGCTGTAACAACCATTACATAATAAAACATCTACATATGTTCATCTTTCCCCTGTCCCTCCTGTCCATTACAGCTCTCTGGAAACTGAAAACATGAATAACTCTTTAAATTTAAATATAAATAAATATCATGCCGGCAGGACTAAATACATCAAACACTTTTCTGACCAGGTGGGGCATTCATTCCCTGAAGCTATACATGTGCCGTGCCATTCCTGAGATTAGCTCAGTGTCAGTGTGTGTGAAAGGACAGTGTGTGTGTTAGCTATGAGGGGTAAATCCATGCTTAGGGGCCCAAACATTGAGGTCCTCGAAGAGCTGTCAGGATGGCCTGGGTGTATGTCCCATCAGCACTCGGCAAAACAGCAGATTACTCAAGTACAGCATGCTTGTCACAGTTGAAAAAAAAAAAAAAAAAAAATACATAAAAACCTTTGAGGCATAAAACCAACAATCTATTAATAATAGAAAAAAGAGCGACTGACTTAGATGTCATGGAGAAAACTGAAATTGATTGTGATGGCATAGTTTCTGGTTATTGCACACTAAGTATTTGCGGCCTTAAAAATAATAATAAAAGAATATCCTAAACTGAAGTGTATTCAACTGGACAGAATCTCACCAGTCATCTATCTAAACATGACTACATTGCATTTTATTAAATGTTTGCTTCCATCTTGCGTAGCACACTCAAAAAGTACTGAGAAGTTTTCAGAAAGACAGGAATTGAGAATTTCTGCACAACTAATGGCAAGAACTGGAAAAAAAAAAGACTATCTAACATGTAGCTATCTCATATATATGCCACATGACTTAATTATGATTTGTGGTGATTTATGTATATAGTTATATAGTAATATCCAAACCTCCAAATCTCCTCAGATAATAGGTGCCAGCAGCAGACAAATAAGTCAGTCGTTAAGTACAGAAGCTAAACCCTCGCCATGAAAAGAGACGAACGAAAAATAAACACTTTAATAAGATCACAGTGGAGATGAAGATGCATTCAGAATGCAAGTCTTTCTTGGCTATTTAGCATTTTTTGTTGCCTCAAACTGCCTTTGACACTCAGTGTCCTTCTGTCATGGCTGGCAGGCGGCCCAGGGACTGAACTGCAGTCTTCTGTAATTAGTCAGAAGTGAGAAACCCAATTAAGATGGCAGGTAGCTGCTTCCTCTTATTAAGCCAACAGAACAGAGATGCCATGTCATTTGCGCAAAGGATAAAAAGCCACAGCTACCATATCCAAAGTGAGAAATAGAGAAACAGAGATCACATACATAATCTATAGGTTTATTATTTTTTTTCTTCGGCTTTAGTGGAGTCAAATTTCCCAAATGCATTCCAGAGACAGGACAGTCAAATGAAGAAAATGTCACTGTAGTGACACTGTAGTGTATCACCAAAAGACACAAAAACATCCTCAGTCTGGAGGATTCTGTCAAAGCATTTGGATATTATTATAAAGTGTATTAATGCAACACATGTGTGTGTTTATACTTTTAAAATGCAATTAAAATATCATGGTAAACATTAAAACATTTTCAATTGAGCTGTAATTAGGGGTGGACCGATATATATCGGCCGATGATTAATACGCATATCGTCAGTAAAGCTGGTTCTTTAATCAGTGGTAAATTCCATCAGGTGCGTGATTTCACATAGAGAAGCTGTTTCACAGAGCCGTTGTTAACTGACAAGCTGCACAAATCCACGTTCATTATCACCATTGATTTGCGTAGCTTTTCAATTAACAACGGCTCTGTGTATTAACAGATTCTCTATGTGAAATCACACACCTGATGGAATTTACTGCTGATTAGAGAACCGGCTTTACTGACGAGATACGTATTAATCATCGGCGATGTATATATATATATATATATATATATATATATATATATATATATATATATATATATATATATATATATATATATATATATCGGTGCACCCCTAGCTGTAATCTAGTCTGCCATTTTATTCCAAAAATAAAATGCTATTATTACTTACAATACATGATTTGAGATGTGATGGAAATGTTCATGACTACCAAAATAGTCCAAATTACACTTTTATTATTATTATTATTATTATTATTTCCAGTGACATATGGCATCCCTTGTAATCATCAGCCTTTATTAACTGAAGTATGAACAAATGCTTTGAATTTAGAAAGAGAGAGAGAGAGAGAGAGAGAGAGAGAGAGAGAGAGAGAGAGAGAGAGAGAGAGAGAGAGAGAGAGAGAGACACCAGTCTCTGGTTCATCTCATCCAGAGGCTTTAACCAGTCACTCCGACTAAAAATCAATACCCACACAGTTCATTTCAAAGCTTCAGGGGGAAGTTTTAAACTGTGCTTGAGGTTAAATTAGAAATATTTGGTCAGGCTAATGACAGCTAATCTCATTAAACCTCTCTAAACACTGAACTGTCATCGTGTCGAATGACAAGACAGAGGGAAATACACGGCCACAGAACCTGTCAAATCATCATGTCTTCTCTGTTCAACTCATTACTTCACCCAGTGTGAACTCTTGTAAAGCAGGACAACACAATCACATATTAACTGGGTCAGATCTGACAGGAACTTTTGAAAACAACATTACAGCCGTGTTCCATCATCTCAGCTTCATTCCTTTCCACTTACCTCTTTGTCAGTGAACCCTCATATCTCCACCTTTTGGATTTTTTCATTTCTTTATTTAATTTTCTCTGAATCTTAAAGGCACAGCTCACCCTTGTGTCATTCAAAAAGTACACAACTTTCTACTGTGTAACACAAAAGGAGTTTTTTAAAGAGATGAACGATTCTCTTGAGTCACTGACACATTAATTGTACAGAAGTTCACAAGATTCATCTCACAATTGCGGTTTCCTCATAAAGATATTAAGTTCCATCTTGATTTGACCTGTTTTCATCTCAAATTTGCACATGATTTATTGCATTAGGCACAAGTAAACTTGGGACCTGGTGATGTCAAGGTGCAAGTCACAAACACATTATAAATATAGTCTTAGAAGGTGAGTGAAGATCCTCATGAGCTCATCAAGACAGCCATGCACTCGAAGCAGCAGATCCAAATCTGTTTTTGGAAAACTGTGAAAGCTGAAATATTCTACTTAAAATAACTTTACAATTAGAAGTGGGTTACTAAAATAGGGGCTTTTTAAAAAATGCATAGGCACTGCATAACTTAAATTAATATAATATATATATATAAATTAATAAAATAAAAACATTCTTGGGAGGTCTTTCAAATCACCACTGCTTTTATTACCTCTTGATTTTTTTAGCAATTCCGACAGTGGACCTGAGGAATGTAGCATAGGCTTGACGACAGGGGGATAGGTGATTGGCAGCTGTAAACAATGAAGGAAATGGGATGCAATTGCAAGAACAAAAGATGCTAAACTGAACTAGCTGAAAAGTCTCACATCAGAATTTACAGAGGATTTAAAACATTACTTTTTCCCCAGGCAATCCATTATTTATTATTACTCTAGTCAGTTTCTGGTTCAAATCGACATAAAAGTGGTTCAACAACCATATTTCATAAATACAAGTATTTCAGCTTTACAACCTGCAACACTTCACCTTACATACAGACAAATTGTCCACATGCTCGCACTACTGTAACACTCTCTCGCTGAGGTGTAATCTTTCATATGTGTTCCACCAAGTACCATGTGACCCAATGGCAATTTCCATACCCGTTGCTCATTAGCGTTTCAAACATATTTCAGTCCCTCATGCCAACCCCTGGCTTATTGGTAACCCCAAAAGATGAGCTATGAAGTTTATTCACTATTAAAATGTGGCTTTATTTCCATTTACAGTACAGACCAAAAGTTTGAACACACCTTCTCATTCAAAGAGTTTTCTTTATTTTCATGACTATGAAAATTGTAGATTCACACTGAAGGCATCACAACTATTAATTAACATATGTGGAATTATATATGGAATTATATACATAACAAAAGAAGTGTGAAACAACTGAAAATATGTCATATTGTAGGTTCTTCAAAGTAGCCACCTTTTTCTTTGATTACTGCTTTGCACACTCTTGGCATTCTCTTGATGAGCTTCAAGAGGTAGTCACCTGAAATGCTCTTCCAACAGTCTTGAAGGAGTTCCCCGAGAGATGCTTAGCACTTGTTGGCCCTTTTGCCTTCTGTCTGCAGTCCAGCTCACCCCTAAACCATCTGGATTGGGTTCAGGTCCGGTGACTGTGGAGGCCAGGTCATCTGCAGCACCCCATCACTCTCCTTCTTGGTCAAATAGCCCTTGATGCCTTCAGTGTGACTCTACACTTTTCATAGTCATGAAAATAAAGAAAACTCTTTGAATGAGAAGGTGTGTCCAAACTTTTGGTCTGTACTGTATATATTTATCACAAATTTATCTTCCAGTACACAGCTATATAAGTTCATGGAGTTACATCTAACATTTCCCTTGTATCATTCCTGAAAGTTTTTTTTTTTACATACTGTAGGTACTTCTGAAATACCAAGGAAGCATTTGTTGGTAAAAGCCTTGCTGACGTGTCACATCTAATCAGAGTCAAGAGTCGCTGGAAATTGCTGGAAATGGAGGAAAGGGTCAGTTTTAATGATTAAAAGGCAAAGTACTGAATCTATTTACAAGGGGGGCAAATGAAAAGAGAAGCTTTTATCATAGCATTTTTAGCTTCAGAAGGGACCTTGAGGACAACCACAGTGAGCTCTAGTCAATTAAATCAGCAGAGGGTGGCCATGACAGAAAGAGGGAGAATTGAAGAGGACGTTATCTTCAGCTAATGGGACAAAATTTTCTTCAAATGTGAGAAGAAAGATACAAGTGTGAATATAATGCAAGTGTGATATCAACCTACCATATAGAGAAAGAGTTCAGTGGTTTATGAGGCCAAAGGCAACGTGAAACACGGCTCACGTACCATTTTAATTCCAAACCTGCACAAATTTCGAAGTGAAACAACATATGCAAAAAAAATAAATAAAAAAAAATAGAAGAGGAGACAATGCAGTGAAACATGAATCACAACACTCCACAAAAGTGCACAAAATGTTTCAGATGGAAGATAAGATGTCGTGATTGGTTCAGCTGTTAGTTTAGGGTAGGATTTAGTGTAGAAAGTTCATTAATTTCAAACACGACAGAACAACTATTAAGCAAAATATTGGGAAAGACAAAAAAAAAAAAATAATAATAATAATCATACATGATAAGTATAAATAAATAGACAAAATATTTAAGGAACTAAAACAATCACAAATTTCCCAGTTGGACATTTCAAAAGCATATCTGTTTAAAGTCTATAGCAGCATTTCCAGAATGGTGTGTGTTCTAGTCTGGTCATCTCAAGGACAGAGAGACTGTAAGGACATCTCTGCATATGGCATTTGAGTGCCGCTGAGGAGCTGTCTAACACTGAACATGCCTGACTGGCCGACATTTACTATAGAGATGACAGACGACACCAGGGACTAGAGTCATGAAGCACACACATTAGGATAAAAGCAAGCCATTGCTGAATAAAAAAAGAGAAGTGGTTGCATTAATGGTCAGAGTTTAGACAATTTTCTGTGCCTGTGAGAATATTTGACTTTGCATATGATTGGAACCCTTCTTGCATAACAAAACATGTTATGCTAATATATTATTATTATTATTATTATTAAACTTTAGTGTTTGTTTGTTGTGTGCATTATATATATGACTGAACCAAGTCTGGAATACAGCACAGTAGTATATTTACTTGAGATACCTTTACATTATATTATAAGCACACAAAGTATTGATCAGTGTAGCCTTGGTGAACATAATAGGGCATCTTTCAATAGCATCTAAAAATTGATATTGCTATAAGAACTTTCGAGAGAGAGAGAGAGAGAGAGAGAGAGAGAGAGGGAGGGAGAGCATAATTTTATTATATATGCAACATCTGTGCAACAGAAAGTACTTGAACAATCTTTGGAAAGTGTATGTAAAGAACTTGAATAAATACTTTTAAGCTGAAGTGGCCATTAGAATGTTAGATTGTTAGAAAAAAATATGCATGTATCTTTGGATAGCATAACTTTTTCACTTAATATGGCACAATTAAAACACAACTATCAAGAAGGGTGAAACATGTTCCACTCTGGTCCATCTTGTTTTATGTTTCTCTCATCGGCATGAGCATTTATCTCTGCTTGAAGTTAAAGGCTTATGAAAGGTGAAGACTGAAACTCCCAAAGTTGCTCAAGTGGTAAGAAGTAAGATGACACAAGCTCTCCGTTCAAATCTTTTCTTTTTTTCTCCAGGAGCGTCCCTCAACTCGACCACTATTTAAGCTCATTACATGTCTGAGTCTGACAGAAATGTATTACCCCAAGAGTCCAAAATTTCTAACCCAGAGATTTACAATTCACTTATCACATAGGTCTGGAACTTTCTGCTATTTTCAAAGGAGCCCAGTGGAATTCAATAAAGTCTCCTTCACTTCCAGGAAGACTGCATATTGGACAGTGCACATACTGAACTATCGCTCTTAACAGAGGATGGCAAGCTGCCCAGTAAAGCAGAATTTAACAACACCATTTGAAAGGTGCTATTAAAGATTAATTTAATATGTCCATAGTAAGAGATTCTAAAACGCTGGCTTGGATATCTGCAAGTTTTCAATAGACTCTCAGTTTTCTCTCTGACTTCATTACATTCAGTAGACAAATTCAAGAGCTGTCTGAGCTAAACTCAGGGCCCTTTGATTTTCGGGATGTAGAAAATGTGGACGGAATCTCGGAACCCAGTCATAAAGAGGGAGTTTAATGTATAACGTGGAATGTCACAATGTCAAATTCTGGATGAATAAATAAAAAAATAAGTCTCAAATAAAAACACTATATGGACTAGCGTCTGTTAATATTAAGCAGCAAACATACTATTTAAAACTTTCAATTAATTATATGTGCTTTTTAATTAATATTTTTAATCAATGTAAACATTAAAAAAAAAAAAACACACATTTCATAGGGCCCTGTATACTGCATATTCCATTAAAATCAATATAAACATTGTTTAACTTCACTGTGGTTTATATAAAATCTACATTTATACATGTAATGGATGGCAACTACTTTTAAAGGGATAGTTCAATAAACTATATTTGGAATTTCTTTAGTGAAAAAGTTATCTGAACCCATATATGCAAGATATATGCAAATATAAAGCATTGCTTACAAGCAAAAACCATCCAAAACAGTTCTAAACAAATATGTTGATGGATTTTTATGTTAGAGGACAACATCAAGATTGGGCTTTTTCTTGGAGGAAGAATTATTATGGATTATGGACTATTATTCTGGCCAAATCCATTCTGGATTTGTTTCTTACAAACACGCAGCTTTTCACTTCATAAGATGTCAGATGATGCACTGGAGTCGTGTGGATTATTGTGGTGTTTAACAGTTTGGACTCGAAGGGAAGTCGTGGCCTAATGGTTAGAGGTTTGGACTCCCAATCGAAGGGTTGTGGGTTCTAGTCTCGGGCCGGATGGAATTGTGGGTGGGGGGAGTGCATGTTCAGTTCTCTCTCCACCTTCAATACCACGACTTAGGTGCCCTTGAGCAAGGCTTTGAACCCCAACTGCTCCCCGGGCGCCGCAGCATAAATGGCTGCCCACTGCTCCGGGTGTGTGCTCACAGTGTGTGTGTGTGTGTGTGTGTGTGTTCACTGCTCTGTGTGTGTGCATTTTGGATGGGTTAAATGCAGAGCTCAAATTCTGAGTATGGCATACTTGGCTGAATGTCACTTCACTTCACTCATACTTATGGCACACATTCACCACAGAGGATCCATTGGTGAGCAAGTGTTGTTTCTTTTATATCACTCCAATGTAAATGTAATATACATACAGCACAGGTATATGCCATAGGTTGATCATATGCACTCAAGCCAAGTGTTTTATTTGTAGTTTACACCCATGTTGCCTTGTTAGAGAAATGGGTATGCACACAGTCAACACCACAGTCATGATAAATGACTGGCTGTAATACTGGATTATGCAGAAAGTGTGAAAAACCAAACATCCTCCCTGCTGAGTCAAACTGCTTTCAGAGAAGCTCCAATAATATAATTATTCATGAGTGCAAGGGACTATGGGACTATTCACTATTACAATACTCCAGCTTGAGTGATATTACTTAAGTATTATTTCAACTGAATGGAGCAACAGTCACTGAAGGACGTCTCTCCTTGCACACTCAGATTTGTTATTCTAAATACATGCAATCTATTCGTTGAGTTAAAACTTTATGTATGGCTTTTCTCAGTAATACCTGAAAGTATTTATTTAATGTTTTGTGTCAAAATTACTGCAGAGTACACAATCTCCTAGCAGCTACTATCAACTTGTGCTAATTTAATTTCAAACTTCTCAGAAAATTAATGACAAATGGCTTGTGATATGTCCTATCTGTAAGTCATTTTGTATAAAAGCCTCTGCTAAATGAATAAATGTCAGTGCAAATATAAATTGTGGTGTATGCAACTTATTTTATCTAGATAAATAAATTATTTATTTAAATAAATTAAACTTCCATTTATTTATTTGTCAGAATAATGGGCTTTTTTAAAATTCAAGTATATGCACATGAATTGTAAATGTGAACATATTTAATAAGTGGAAAAATGTTAATTCATTCAATTCGTTTTAGTTTTTACATTTATTTTGGAACATTTAGAAAGATATATATATATATATATATATATATATATATATATATATATATATATATATATATACAGTTCTGTATGTATGTATGTATTTTGGCCAACCATCACAGAAGGTTACATAAAACACTAATGACATCGCTGACTCAAATTGTTATACTGGTTACTGAGATATACATACCATCTGACATCTTCCTAGTTTGACAACTAGCCCTGTTCACCTTATGATTTCATACTTTTTTCACAAAGTTTTAGTTCTTGTACATTAATATTTATATCTATGAATATTTAAATAATACAAATGTGTAAACACTCAAGAACACACAATGGAAACACACAAACACACACATACATCAGATCAAAGTCCACCCCCAACTGCTCTCTCACAAACCAAGAGAAGAAACAAAAAATCAGTACTTATCTCCAAACAAAAGACATGCAAGATGACACACTTTTGCTTTGCACACTGCCTCTCAAGTAGAGGCCTCCTGGAGAGCTGAGAGCAACGAAGGAGGGTCTGCCCAGAAATCTGTCAGCCTCTCCAGTACAGCGATTGGCTGACTGGCAAAGAGTTTCCATGTCACTTTGATGGAAGCCCTGTGGTGCATGGCATCGGCTCACAGAACGCTGCAGAAAAGCACAGCTTCTCATTATCCAAACACATTATGGCACAGTTCACCTCAAGTTCTGCCCAAAATCATACTATTAGGCTTGGCATCCGGTACCAGGGTGACAGCAGTACGGCACAACTGTGAATAAGTGACCTTATGCTGCTTTCCGACATTTTCTTGAGCGGTTGGAGAATCACCATTGCTTGTTTAAAGAACGAAGTCTACCCATTAAGCAGGAAGCCTCCCGAGGGGGAGACATGGAGAGGGAATGGAATTCCCCATGGATACATTCTGAGGATTTTTGAACTCAAAGACATAAAAAGAAAGTAGCTGAAAGCAAACAAATGTAAGCAGCCATCTGCGGCTGCGGTGGAGCAATACAATATGCATGAACCTCTCCACAAATAAACATTCTTCCTACATAAACTTAACCCAGAAGAATACATAACTGTCTGTATAAATAATCAAAGTCGATCATTCAAATCTATTATCTAAGTTATTATGGAAATATATAGGCCTCTCTCTCTCTCTCTCTCTCTCTCTCTCTCTCTCTCTCTCTCTCTCTCTCTCTCTCTATATATATATATATATATATATATATATATAAACAAAAAAATAAGACAAAATATGCTGGGGATCAGGTTTTCTTAGACCGTATTTAGACATGTAAAAGTTTGGTAACAGTCTTAAAAACTTTTAATTAGAAATTAAGAAATTAAGGTCAGAAAACAAGAATCAAATTAAACTATGACAAAATAAGTTTGACACAAAGGCAATCTTAATTAAGAACAGAAAATAAGAATCAAATTAAAATAAGACAAAAATAAGTTTTATATGAAAGCAATCTCTAAAGGTTAATCACCAACTGTCACTAACCATTTGTTCGAAGGGAAAATAGCTTTCTTATTTATGGAAAGTGCTGAAGGATTTTACTTTTCAATTTAGCCTTTGCAGGCTTCATTCATTTAGTGATTAGTTTAGTGAGCAGAAAACTCATCCATACAGCTGGCATCTGCTAAAATATGAAATATTGATCATATTTTGGTCTTGTAGAACAGCTCAAGCATGTTTTATTCTGCCTGAGGAATTGTTTGTATGTGCGCTTGATTTGTGTTGCTTACACCCTACTCCCTGTTTATCTCTCCTCGGCACCGGACTGTCTTCTCACCGAATAGGGAAAGGATCTAATTAGACACACAGAGATGTATAAATGCTCCCCATGTGATGCCAGAGTGTTGCTGATGGATTTGGGACCAAATCTGGCTCTTAAACAAGCTTTCATTAAAAAAAAAAAACAACAACATCGCCTTCAGTTTTCTCTCTCTTTTCCCATAATGCCGCAGGGTTACCATGGAGATGAGGTTAATTGCGCCCTGCTCATGTCAAGTGTGTCACCCACTGAAAGATGTTTAAGGTGTTCTGGGTTGTTTTGCTAATTGCAACCACATTCTTTCTCTTCAAACCCAAACCAGATTAGACCGACATAGCAATTCAACTAAAAGTCATGCAAAACGTTTAAACTAATCTTTGAACAACCATAGCGGCACATTTACTATTACAATGACGTCTAGTTGATAATAGGATGACCTAAATGTGGAATATTCCTTGCATTCAACATAAATATCAAATATAACAATTGAATTAATTGGCCTTCAAAAAATGCATTTAAAAATCTATTTTAATAAATATTTTTAATTTAATACATTTGTAAAAATAATAAAATAATTTTAAACAAACTGCGTAAAAACATTTTTTTTTTTTTTCGCGATACCATTTAAAATATCCTTTTAGACCCTAAGCATAGTTGTGTGGTTGATTTTAGTATTGCTGGATAGGCTAGTAAAAAAAATATATATATATATATATATATATTAGGATATGTGAAATGATCTGCAGCATTTCTAGTTTTCTGAATGGCTAAAAGCAACTCTTTTTTTCCATTTACAGAGCCTAGGGCTTTTACCGAGATCGCAGATTTTTCAGGACCCCAATTTCAATGATATCTTTCAGGTAGAAGGGACATTTATTCTTGCTAGTATCCGTGCTATTCCAAAAATCCCTTACAGCCCCTTTAGAGGTAAAATGTAAGGAATGTACTACTGCAAGCAATTAACGGGGTTTCACAGTTGCCAGCCAAGAAATAGACTGTAAATGCCAAAGAAAGCCTTGCACGGAGGTGTGCTGATGGCTTTTCTGCCAGACACAGTGTTGGTAAAATCTCTGTGAAAAAGTAATGAACATCTCCTTTCTCCTCGATAAAATACAGCTATTGAGAGTCCTCAGACTTTCACAAATGCAATCCCAAGGGTTCTCTTCAAATTAGCTACTGCAGACGGCTACAGGTATAGTTGAGCAGCATTTATATTCTATAATGGAGTCATTTGACATGCTCAAGATGCATAATTAATCATATTAGCAACAAATGTCTCCATTTTGAGTCACTTCACACATTATACTCCTAAAATACATTCTTGTTCTGCGTGTGCATTTAATAGTTGAATGACATTTGATTTATTCACACTGATAAGCAGCAGATAGAGAAATGGGGAAAATATATTATGTTTTCAGAATAAAATATTTATAGTTTCACAAGATATATATAGGCACGAAAATATTTGATCGACTATCCTTTATTTTTATTTTTTTTAAATCAAATGTTGTTAAAGAATCATGGAGTGGAATAACAGCTGAGAGGTGCCACAAGTTGGTTGACTCCATGCCACACAGATGTCAAGCAGTTTTAAAAAACTGTGGTCATACAACTAAATATCAAATTTTAGTTTTTTGTTTTTGTCTTGGACATGCCTGACATCTAACTAGCCTAAGCTCGTCTGTTGGTCTTAATTGGTCTCGCAGCTTGTTCAGGTTGGTCTGTTGTGGCTTCATGCACTTTTTACATCACATATACCAGTAAATACAAGCTTGGCCACGATCCAAACCAGTTCAAACAATGTACAGTAAAACAAACGTAAACCAGCTGAGACCAGCAAACCATCTGTTTTAAGTTATTTTCTCCCAGCACGGTTTGAATAAAAAGCATCTGCGAGAAAAAAAAAAAAAAAAAAAAAAAAAAAACTAAAATGTAGATCATGTGAAGCATGCATGCAAAACTCAAAAAAGCAAATACAGCTGCTCTGCTAAAATAAAAATGAGATTCCTACTGGAAAGATAATAAATAAATAAATACATACATACATACATATGAAAAATCTAGCAACAGTGTGCTGTCTTGCTTGTAGGATTTTCACCCTTTATCAACATGCAGCACACAGTTATAGAAGGCAATGTATGTATTCAAGAAATCAAAGGCCTCCTCCTGATTAAATCTGATTGGTCACAGGAGACGCATCTGAGATGCACGTAAATAAATACCAGGTGTAAACAGAAATCTGTGTCCAGACCACCAGAGGCAGATGTTAATACCAGATGTAAACAGAGCCACAAATTCATTTAACATTGATTCCAGCTTAAAAATGCCACATTTCTGCAAAATCAGGACTATGCTCACACATGAAGGCCATATGAATGTCAATCATCATTTTACTAATTTACATAATCCATAATCTTCATAATTCAGACAAAATCTCATGCCCGAAGAGCATACACGTTCACACTTCCCACACTGGCAATATTTTCTGAGGGACGCGTCTCACCCACTCAGATAATTGAACACTAAAAGCTAACATTTTTATTGCTTTTGTGTTAGATAAAGATTTATGTTCCATTCTCATTAGCTAAGTAAAGAGAGGGAAACAAATACTAATAATCTCTCAGATGCAGTCTTGGTATGATCACTTTAATGCTATTTAACCATGAAGAGTAAATTACTTTGTGGTTCTGAAGTAGCTGTGCTCAATTAAAGGAATAGTTATGAATATTATGAGCATTTTGCAATATCACTTTCAGTTTAGTTGACAATAACAGTGAGATGCAGTAAGCTTACGCAATAACTCACAGACTTGCAGAGTTCAGTCGAGGTCCTTAAAATAAATAATGTCTGAATAAGATATTGTCTAGCCGAGATGAACAGATAAATTATGACTGCTCAATAATTCCGCTCTGCAGCTATAAAATGATATTAGATTTAATTGGGTTCACGAAGAGCACAAACCGAGGCCCGTTCTTGAAGGTCTAAGTGAAAATGGCTGCAAGACAATTTGAGCCTAATTTAATTAAAATGCCCCTAAGTACCACCGGAACCGAGAAGAATTGGAGAAGTGAGTGATTTAGAAATATTACTTCAATCAGCAAAGGGACTCGAGTCTGCAAATAAAGTCAGTCAGAGAATACGCCCTTGGTCAAGTTAAATGAAAAAGCTGCAGAGTCATTCATCTCATTGTGAAATGTAGTGTAAGAAAAATTATGAGATATTAGAAGATATAGAGGAACACGGGGCTAGTTGTCAAAGAGTCTATATCTCAGAAATTGTATTTTCTTTTGCAGTACTTCAGTATGTTGGTTTCAAACGTCAAGCTACACATGATTAATTACACTTCAGTTCAAAAGTTCAGGGTCATAAGGCTTTAAATTGTTAAGTGACAGTAAGAAAATAAATATTTTAAATGAATGACATTGTAAAAACTTGTTATGCTTTTTACATATCTTTAAACATTGATAATACGAATTCATAGTGTTCCTGTAGCTTAATTGGTAGAGCATTGTGCTATCAAGCACAAGGTTGGGGGTTCGATTCCCATGGAACACATGATAGGTAAAAATTGATAGCCTGAATGCACTCTAAATCGCTTTGGATAAAAGTGTCTGCTAAATGCATAAATTTAATTTAATTTTAATTTAAGAAGAAATGCTTCTTGAGCAAATCAGCATATAAGAATGATTTCTGAAGGATCATGTGACACTGAAGTCTGGAGAATGGCTCTTGAAAAATCAGCTTTGCATCTCAAGAATAAATTACATTTTAAAATATATTCCGATAGAAATATCAAATAAATGCAGCCTTGGTGAGTAAAAAAAAAAAAAAAAAAAAAAAAAAAAAAAACTTACTGACCAGTTGTGTGTGAGTGTGTGTACACAAGTTACAGATTGTATACGTACTGTATATAAGTTACTGTAAATTTATAATTACAAATATTCCACAGTATATTCATTTTTACTGTATTTTTGAGCAAATAAATGCAGCCTTGGAGCATAAGAGACAACTATGTTGAAAACAATGGTTGAATTGTTCTGCTCCCTCTTAAAACTTAAAACAAAAGCTTTGCTAAAAAGCCTATGCAAACAAAATGGATGTTAAATGCACTTCCACTGTGACAGCTTACCCCGTATCAGCTTACATGACTGAGGCATGTAACCACAAAAGGTCAGTGTGTTTTAAATGAACTTGTTGTTTTAACTTTCAGTACAGCTGCCATCGGGACAGGTTTTAGCAAAAGGTCAGCATGTCCTCAGTGATCCTTGATTTATTTTCCTGACCAACAGCGATGGCTCGTTTTAAGGCATGTGCCTAGAAATTGTCTGTAAAATAGAAAAAAAAAAATACAGTCCCTGGCACAAACCTGAATAGCGCAGTGAAGAGGGAGTTTAAAAATAGAGTCAGAGGCAGTGTACGTGCATGAGGGGGGTTCTGCAGAATGATTAGCTCAGACAGCTTGAGCAGGAGTTGTTGAGCAGTGTGACAGCCTACAGGAAGAAAACTGCAACTTAGTCTGCTAGATTTGGCCTGAAAGCCCAGTAACCTTTTTTTTTTTTTTTTTTTAAGATGGTAATGGACAAATAATGTGACAGGTAACAGCGATCTTTCCCCATGCTTCAGGCCCTTCATACACACAGCACAGTGCAAATGTCCTTGATAGTGGGAAATCAGCCCCAGTGAACTGAGTCATGGTCACCCTTCACTGCAGTGATTTCCTGTTTCAGAGGAAACGCCACAGGACACAGGAAACAGTTCTATGATACCTACAAAAGTTTCATACATTCACAATGATACATTTAAAGATATACAGTATATATATATATATATATATATATATATATATATATATATATATATATATAGAGAGAGAGAGAGAGAGAGAGAGAGAGAGAGAGAGAGAGAGAGAGAGAGAGAGAGAGAGAGAGATCAATATGTTTAAAGTCAAGTTCAGATTAAAACTTTTGACTGTGCAAGCTGCAAGGTTTAAATCGTTAACACCATTCGTTAAAGATGGGAAATTACCTGTATTACAGTGTATGATGTAGCTGTCCATCAGTGTAAACAATGTGCAAAGTAATTAAACCAAAAAGTAAACGATGTATAAATTTATTGGCTTCTAAAGTAAGGAGTCGACTCTGAATCGCTGAAACGAGTCGTTATAGATTTCAAATATTTTGCCCATCTCTATGTACGTCACTAGAACACTTTGCATATTAATCTACGCCTACCGTCTTGGGAGAAACAAAACTCTGACCTGCCCCACCCCCCCACACAGACGCTCTGGTTGGTGTGATAGCATCATGTCGAGGAGACAGTGTGTTTTTAATTGTAAAGGCAAGTTTGTTTTATTTTCACTGCCAAAGAATGAAGATCAGAAGAACCAATGGCTAAAATTCATTTTTACCACAATACCAGAGCAGTACAACAAATACTTGTTGTGTTCACAACATTTCACTGATGACTGCTTTTCTAATCTCGGTGATTACAGCGGGATTTTCAAAGCGTTTGGCCATAAAAGAGGGCTCATTACCAACTTTATTTAGACCAACAAGCATCTCCGAATCACAACGCGAAGTATCATTATGAAGTTGTGTTTGTTTTCTCCCGAGCGTCTTATCAGTATGTGTGCTGTCTGCGCTGATCTTCATGTACAAACACGTCATTAATGAAGTGCAACTCCGTGAATACTCAACGAAGAGACATGAGAGAGATATCTATCGAAAGCTTGACATGTCTACTTTAAAACTAAACAAGTGCTGCCGAAAACAGATATTCTGTGATAAAGTAATCCATATGAAAACAACGCAATGTCTGTTTTTCATGTCTCCTTTCGTTATATCTAATGTGACCACGCCCTCGCGTTGAACGCGCTATTCAGTTTCAAACTGAAGCGCGCAGCTTGAATACACAGAAGAAAAAGCAGCAAGACTGTTCAAGTTTTTTTATTTTACTGTTTGATTCGCGGCGAGAGGAATAAGACATAATTCACCCCAAACAGATGCTAAAGCATTGTTAACCGTGAAGTTGTGTGTGAAACAACCAATCAAAACTATGTCAGTTGACCAATCAGAACACAGAATGCAACCGAAAGGTGGGGTTTAAGGAAACTGAATCTTTTGAACAGCTTCGCATGAACCGTTTGGGGATCTCTGAGAATTTAGGTAATTTTAAAATTATATTTTGACAAAATGACAATGTTTTTTTAACCTTGGATGGATTTAAACCTAATGTACAGGACTTATAAACAATGATAGGAAGCTTAGAATTTTCATCTTACTGGCTCTTTAATGCACTAAGGGTGAATAAAATGGATTCTCAGTAAATAATGACTTCATATATTTTATTTAATTATGACAATAATACCAAATGATACTATGATACTAATAATGATACTAAATACTAAAAATACTAAAACTTAATTATATATATATATATATATATATATATATATATATATATATATATATATATATATATAATTAAACAAAATACTGTTTAATATTAATTAGTACTATTAAATACAGTTTGATATTTTAGTTGTATTATTAATAATTATTTATATTCAAGAAAGGTAATCAACCTGTTCTCTCACACACACAGTTGGTTTTATGAGAAAAAAAAAATACTATAATAAATATGTTTTTAAATATAAAACATTTCTTTACATATTTAATTAAATTAATGGCAGTTTAGAATGATATGAGGGAGTAAATAACGAGAGTAAATAATGACCGCATATTCATTTTAGTGTGAAAGATTAAGCCACCTTAGATTTAGATAATAAGATACAATTTTTACTGTGCTGTTAAAATTTAACAAAACCTCATCCTCATGGGAGGCACTGGCAATGAAATACATGTGGATGGTTTTATCATTTGTTTTCTGTGGCCATCAAGGTTAAAGAGGCCGTATTTTAATTAACCATGAGCTTCAGTGTCCTCTCATGAGTATAAGATACGTTTAGCGAGAAGCTAGAAGAGATTTAAAAAAATGAATGTCATAGCAACTGTGTACTTTTACAAGCATGGTGCACAAGTACAAAAAGATTGCCATATGTGAATGGCCAAAGGCCTTAATTAGTGAGGTGATATTTAAAATGCTAAGCCCTTTTCATAGCACCACGCCTGATTGAAAAAGTTTGCAATTGTTAACACGGAACAGTCAGTGTAGTCATGGAACTTGTTGCTTGCCTCACCTGTAATGAAGGCACACTTTCCTATGGCAAGCTCACAA
The DNA here is from genome assembly GCF_023724105.1 of Carassius gibelio. Lineage (NCBI taxonomy): Eukaryota > Metazoa > Chordata > Actinopteri > Cypriniformes > Cyprinidae > Carassius > Carassius gibelio. Next base: position 21,999,458 of record NC_068382.1, read on the forward strand.
CTGTGTCCATGAATAATAGCGCTCTAATGATTTCACATGCACAAAAGCTGCCAGAGGCCCACATCTGTGGAATGAATAAGTTTTTGCTCTGAATGAATATATATATATTTTTTAAATAAAAATAATCTGAAAAAAAGTTAGTACATTGCTAATCTTAAACTTTCTTTTTCTTAAATTTGTTTTTTAAAAGGTACAGTTCAGCCGAAAATAATGTTGTCATTATTTACTCATCACTGTATACTGAAAAAGAAAACATACACTTTGAACATCATCATAAAACTATTTTCAAATTTTAAGGAACTATATTTATTTATTTGTCCACTATGGACCATAACTGTATAAAAATATACTCTGTAAAAAAATAAATAAATACAAAATAAGCTGCAAAAAAAAAAAAAAAAAATTAAAGATATTTATAAATAAACACTTTTATTTTATTTTATTTATTTTTTTCTCAGTAGCATCATAAAGACTATTCCAAAAAAGTATGTTGTGTTCCCTAGAAAATTAAACAGCATTTGGTTGTGGGATGGCATGAGAGTTTTTTTCTTTTTTTCTTTTTTTTTTTCTTTTTTTTTTTTTTCATGAACTATTCCTTTAATGACATGGCAGAAATTCTAGAAATTCTTCAGAAACTATTAAATAAAACGTCCGGTTGATGAGTGGAGGAATGTCATGACCTTCTTTCGGTTTTCAAGCTACTGCCACCCCGATCTGTTTGTTCATGTTGCTACGGAAACATGGATAAGGTAGTGTGACAAGGTCATGCTCATGGTCTCATCCATTCATCATCATAAACTTCCAAAATAAATAATTCATGATTTTTGCTCTTGAGGAAATCTGTTCCTCCACAAGGCACAATTAAAACCATAATCCCAAGGTTCCTCTGGGGCATATCAAAGCAATGGTGTATCTCTGACCATATTTTAAACTGATGTCATTAAATAACCTTGCCGCTCTTTTTGAGTCAGTGGGCTTATTCACCTAGAAAGCATGCTGATCCAAAAGTGCTCAAATCAATCATTCACTCAAATACTTTAATGAAACCTTAAGGATAGCTTACACCAAAAAAGTAATTATTCACTCACCATCATGAATGGATATGAAAAAAAAAAAAAAAAAATGTTGTATAAGTCTGCATTTATTTGCTGAAAAAAAAAAAAAATGTTAAAGCACTAAAATTATAAAACGTTATGACAATTGTTTCAGATTTTAAATTGTAATTTATTCCTGCAATGTAAAGCTGAATTTTCAGCATCATTACCGGTCTACAGTATATATATATATATATATATATATATATATATATATATATATAGAGAGAGAGAGAGAGAGAGAGAGAGAGAGAGAGAGAGAGAGAGAGAGACAAAAGCATGGGTTTGAAATGACATGATGGTAAGTAAATGACAGAATTGATATTTTTGGCCAAACCATTCCTTTAACGTCTTTGCTGTTATGACATCAAGACCAGGAACAGCTTCAGTTCTACAATGGCAGTGCTGTGACGTTTGTGACATGATTTGTGACAGATGGACCCACGAATGCATTAACACAATCATGTTACCCAACTGCATAAAAGTCCGCTTCTGAGTTTCTTGTCATCACACTGATTTTTTTTTTCCTCGAGCGTTGACAAAGTAATGACAGCATGCTTACAAATAGATGCGCTACAACAAAGTGCACAGTTCAAGAATCAGCAACACAACTTTCCACCAACTCTCAGTACACTGCCGTTTCAACACACTCCGGTTTCTTAAAGCTATTCTGACTCTGAAACTATTGTACTCAAAGGTACCATTTCATCCGGCTAGATGTGGGAAAACAATAAAGCTTTGACGCCCACCTCTCGAATTGATAGGAATGTAAGGGACAAGACTTGCCCTCCCCTTCTGATATTGCAGGCATTTCAGCTTTTCAGAGGCACGGGAACCCCTGTTAAGCCATCAGTCGAGACAGATTTAGTGACTTACAGCAGGTGTTGTTTGCTTGTTCTTTCACCCTGTCCTATCTACTTATTGTCTCTCTCTCTCTCTCTCTTTGTCTCTGTTCTTTTCTCTCTACCCATGTGCTTCCGAAAAAAAAAAGGGTTTTGGACTGCAGATGTAAATGTTTCTTTTGAGCATTCATCCCCTACTGTTTTGTCTGTGAGCCATTGTGTTGTAATTATAGAACTGTGTCTGATATCTTCCTGATAAACCACAAGAGCTCCTCTTGCATCCCTCCAACATTAAACTGCGCTATCCATTAGCAGGATTTCAGCTGCTGTGAAATGTAACAAATGTTGCTGGAGAATTGTTTTAACATCCTCTCACTAAGAAAAAAATATGATTTGAATTAGCAGAGATGGAGATAATAACGACTAGACAGATCCGCTTCTCGGAAATACAATTATGAGTCGGATGATGCAAATGTGAGTGGCACGTTCTTCTGCTTCTGCATAAAAAGAGATTCATGCTATTGTTTATAATGTATAACAACACTAGCTACCCCTGTTCACCTGTAGCTGTTAGTGGCATCCAAGGAACTCAGAGGTTGTGACCCACTAATGGGTCACAGGTCTGTTTTAACCCATGCACAAAAGAAAACAACAACAACAAAAACTATATGCAAATAATAGTCATCAAATAGCTTAGTAAATAGATATGGGCTTTATTTTAAAGGAAGAGGAGAATAGTAGGGTTAACACTTTCCATTTCTTTGGTTGATGCCAAAGGTTGGTGTCCACTGTCCAGTCATTTGCTTGAATTTTATGCTTAATTGCCTTAATTTTATTATGAACTGAACATAGTCAATAACCATGCTATAATGTACTCCACTCTCTATTTTTAAATCGAAAAAAAAAAAAAAAAAAAAAACAATAATAATTTCCACCGGATGGAACTAAAAATGAGTATTATGTAAGGAATTTTGTGGCTACCTTTCAAAATAAAAATGTATATACGCTTGAATAAAGTCTCTTATGCTCACCAAGGTATTTTTTTTTAATCAAAAATACAGTAAAACAGGAATATTGTGAAATATTATTACAATGATCAGAGTTGAACTAAAGTCTGCAGGAAAGTGTCATGTGAACATTAAATATCTGTCATTATCTACTCATCATTAGGCTGCTCTTTCCATAAAAGTTGTGCGCTATATTTCATATCTTTTGAATTAAGAATAATGCATTACTAACTGTACTATTAAATGCACCTAAAGTGTCATCTACAACTACATAGATTTTATTATCAGCAGCAATGAAATTTGAGATTGCAAAACTTATGCAAATGCAACTGTATTTTTCTGGAAAATCATGTAAAACTGATCCTAATCCTCTAAATCAGGAACATACATGGTTCTGATCTGTGCAGGAAAGGGAAGCATACAACATACTTTTCTGATTTATGTCTGCAGACACATTAGAAAATGTCAGTAAGCTCTTATCTGCACTGTATGAATTAATTAAAACTTTCAAGTACATTATCCAGGTTGGTGGCCAATTCAGTGAAAAGATTTGATGATCTTCTCTCTCTTCTCCCTCCATCACTGTCAACCGAGAGTCACATATGGAGGCAGTTAGTAACCTTTAATATTTTCCTTCTTGTGATTTTTAGACCACTTGCCAACACAACATTATAAAACACATTTGACAGCAAGTCTACACTGCTTCATTCATGAAGGTCCCATTGCATAAACACCATGTGCACAAGCTCTGCACCTTCACTCACGCGCTTCCAAAAGCACAATATGACAGCCACATTAGCAATGCACATTCCATTCTTAATTCAAATGTTTAACAAATAGTTCACCCCAAAATGACTGTTTTGTAAATTTACTCAAGCCTCAACACTGTATAATTTCCTTTCTTCTGTGAAACACAAAATAAGATTACAGAAAATAACATTTGCAGAAAATGTATTATGCCTCGGGACATCCAAAAGTAGATGAGTTTGTTTCTTTATCAGAAAAGATTTGGAGACATTTAACATTGCATTACTTACTCACCAGTGAATCCCCTGCAGTGAATGGGTGCCGCCAGAATAAGAGTCCAAACATCTGACAAAAACATCACAATAATCTACAAACAATCCACACAACTCCAGTCTATCAGTAAACATCCTGTGAAGTGAAAGCTTCATGTTTATAATAAACAAACACATCAAGATATTGTAACTTTAAACAAGTCCTTTATCCATAACATTGCCTTCTCCATTAAAAAATAAAATCTGAATCAGGAGAGAAATATGCACAGGACAGCACAACTTACATGCAAAAATAGTCCAACAGTTTTGGGTTTTTTGATGCAAGAGGACTTTTTCAATGGAGGAAGTGTAAGGATTATTATAGATTATGGATTGGCCAGAAATAAGAGTTTAAAGTTAAACTGCTTTAATGATGGATTTGCTTCTCACAAACATGCAGCTTTTCACCTCACAAGATGTGGATTGATGCACCGGAGCGGATTGCATGTGGAATATTGCAAAGTTTTTAATATCTGTTTGGGCTCCCATTTTTCTCACTCAAAATAATTTTTAGTAGCCAACAGGCATTTGTAACTCAAAACATCTTCTATGAATTCCAGTGTGAAGAAAAGAAATGGCTTTGTCATCACTGTATTGAGATTTCTTACTCTCTCTGTTTTATCTGCACCTCCATATGGGCATTGTTTGCACAGATAGCATCATTTGGCCGCTGGCCGCTGGACTCTTGTAATCTCTTCATCTAAGCGTCCCTCGACTTTCCTCCACAGCTGTCTAAGAATCACTCGTGTGGTGTTTCAAGCTATTCACCAGTCTGGGTTTCTCTATATGAATTAAGCGATAATTCTTGTAAACTATACTACACCTATGAATAAAGACTGTGCTGTTAATCAGACAGAAAAAGCTGTTGATCAAACATCTGTGCAAAGGGTTCAGAAACTTTTGAGGGCCATTTTGCATATTTTCTGTTCTAAAATACACTGTGCTCAGCATGAACGAAAAAGTCAAGCATGTCAGTTTGAATCGTATTTGTGGATCAAGTGTTTTTGATGTTGTCACTTTGCCTGCGTCACACAATTTTTCATCTCCCTGAAGCCACCGAAAAACATGCCATTCCTTTTTGCAAATGAAAATACTGTTTACATCTCTATTAAATGCTTCATATTCAGATTTAATACTTCCTAAAACTATGCTATTGATTGCTAACCTTTATGTCACCCCAAAGCAGTATGACTTTTTTTCTTCTTCTGTGGGACATTAAAAAATGATTTTTTTTTTTTTTTTTTTTTTTTTTTTTTTTGAAAAATAAGTAAGAAGGGCCTTGCTTTTATCCATCAGGAGCTGATTACAGCTAAGGTAAGTAGGCTACTTTTAAATTTGAGTTTCCATTTTCTCTAAAACAAGCCAAATAACATTTTCTTCATCCAAACTCTTGTGAGTGAGTCCCTGCTGTCAAACTTCCAGTACTTGTTTTGTTCTTGTAGCAGTTCCTCTCAAAAAAAAAGAAAAAAAAAGACGTCTGATAGTCAGCAAATCCAAAAGCCACTCACAAATCCACTGTTGGTCCAGAGGTAGAAAAAACAGCAGAGAGATGTGCAAGATGTCACAGCAGTGAGAGGTCATTAGTTGGTCACTTAAACAGAGTGTTGACCCCAGAGAAACAGCAGATGTTTACCTTCCTGCCGCCTGTCGTCATGGACGTTCCGTTGACTATATTGACTGGCAGTTCCCACGACAACAGCAGAATCTGTGACTTTTACTGTGAGAGGGGCAAATGGAAAAGACAATCATATGAAAAAGAACAAAGAAAGAAAGAAAGATGTTTTTGAAAGAAGTCTTTCTTATATAAATAAAAGGCAGTATAATTAAACTATTGCACTTAATATTTGTGTGTTTTAAATCCATTGATTTAAAATTCTTGACAGGACTGGTCAGTATTTAGGATCTACTGTATGTCATAACACCTCTGTTTAGCACTTGTGATATCACCTTAAAAGTTTAATTTCTGTCAGTATTCGATCATCATATTGTTTTGAGCCTGTATGTTTTATTTGTTTGTGTATATATATAAATATTTTCCCCGTTTTCTTTTTTTTATTTTCTTCATAGTAGCTATAACTGATAGGGTCAAAAACACAAAACCACCAGTTGACTTGTGCTCTTTATTATGGATTATTTAGCTTCATAAGGCCAAAACAACATCAGAATATATATATATATATATATATATATATATATATATATATATATATATATATATATATATATATATATATATATATTACCAAAATACCAAAGTTACCAAAATAGCAAGCTACATAATTCTAGTCAAATCTAGACCAGAGCCCCTCTGACATAGTCGTACAACAGAAAAGGAAACACTAATGGTTTGACAGCTTTCATGACACTCTACCATCAAAGGTGATGATAAAATAACAGTTAGCCCCGATACTAGCCGCCAGCTCAATTTGAACCTTAGGGTGAAGATAAAAAGGCTTGAAAGAGCAGCAGCAAAGGTAAACAAAGGAGAAATTACACGGGAGCACAGCTTCTAATTGAGAGAGATTTCCTTTTGATGTAACTCCAGAGATCTGAGAGACACTGCTTGTGTACTAATTACAGAGTCATGGCAGCAAGCTAATTAGTGCAATGCTAATGATCCTTGTTTACGACTATCTGATGTCAAAATGCCATGGATGAAAATCTAAAAGAAAAGCTTGGGCGCAAAGACTTGCCAAATGTGATAAAGACCTGTGAGACTATCTTTTCATCTATACTGTCAGATGCATAAACAATAATACATATTCATGCATTCTTTCAAGTATTCCCAGTGCAGGCTATTTTCTTTTGGGAAGCCTTTACAGTAATGGTAAATACTTATTATTAATAAAGTGTTTATATAAAAATGCAGAATCACATGCACACAAGTGCATTCCATTATATCAAAAACATACACACATTTTGTGTATATACTGTACATATTTTCAAAAACCAAAAGTTTAAAACAATAACTTGTCTATACCATTTCAATTCCATCACATCAATTCCAGCAGGCTTATATGAGATTGTTCTTTTTAATTTCATGGACCATAAACAGTACTGCACTGACTTAATACAGAATATCTTAAACCTAAATGGCAAATGCTGCACAGCAAAATCGTTATAAAAATGAATGACAGACACATGAAAATATTAGCATGCGCTTTGCTCCTGTCAATGTAATATTGAAAGGAAGAACAGAGAGCAGTAAGAAACAATTGGGAAACTAAGTCGATTTGGCTACAATACAATAGTGATACCCTACGGAGCTTCTCAGAGCCAAATTGCAATCCTGACAGTTTCTTTTATATTATATTATCAGCCATATAAACTGAATGTCTGGGGTCTCAAAAGACTTCAGTCTCTCCAGGGTATGAGCATTGACTCAAAACCCATCAGAATGTAGAGCAGTTCCTCCTCTGGGCAAATTTTTGACATGAAAATAGCTTTAAGTTCTTACAGAATGTCTTAAAAACCACAACCTGAGATGTTAGCTTGTTTTTTTTTTTTTTTTTTTTTTTTTTTTTAATCAGCTCGCAAACATTTATTTTCTTCTATTGCCTCATCAACTGTCATACGTTTGAAGCAGACTCTTAAAGCACCCACGCAGTTTACCACCTTGTAATTCCGATAATCCCTCTTTTTAACGACTCCAATAAACAATGGGATGGATTTAGGTCTAAATGCACCAGAGATTGAGCAGAGCGTGAACAAGAGGAGTGAGTTGAAGAAAAGCTTCTTTCCCCATGAGGTATGAACAGAGCTGGACATCAATAATGATGGCAGAAACCATCCCACGGATCTCACAGAGAAGTTTATCAGCCTTTCCCTCCTTCCTCCAACATGGGATACAAAGTGAATGAGTAAAGGAAGGAAAGATAAGTGTTATACGCCTACGAACTTGACATTACCACAGGGTAGATGATCTTGGTTGAAGTGAAGTTAAAAACGTGATGCAAAAAACTACTGTATGAAACTAAAGCTTTAGTAGGACTCAATGAACTGTGAAACTATAGACATACTGTAAGTCAAGTCACCTTTGTTTATATGGTGCTTTTAACAATATAGAATGCACTTTACAGTATTAAATAGGGAAATATTGCGTCAATAATGCAAACTGACAAAAGTAAACACAATTTTCAGTTAAAGGCAGTTCATCATTGAATTCAGTGATGTCATAATCCAACTCTGTTCAGTTTAAATAGTATCTGTGCAATACTATTTGCAATCCTGTGCAATCAAGTTGACAATATTGCTGTACAGTTAGTGTTCCTAACTAAGCCAGCCAGAGATGACAACGGCAAGGAACCAAAACGCCATCGGTGACAGTATGGAGAAAAAAACCTATGGAGAAACCAGGCTCAGTCAAGGGGCCAGTTCTCCTCTGGCCAGACAAAACCAGCAGTTCAATTCCAGGCTGCAGAAAGAATCAGATTGTCCATAGGACTCATCTGGTTCATGTGGTCTTGTACCGGTGGAGGTCTAGGAGACACGTTCTTCACTGGGGATCTGTCTCTGGGGCTCATCTAGTTGTCCTAAGTCTCCACTGTAGAGGTCCTCTCTAGGTGCTGATCCACCACCTAGGCTGGATAATTACTGGATACGGATGACTGCAGTGACCCTCTGATCTGGATACAGACTAGATCTGGTGGCTACAGTGACCTCGGAATACGAAAGAAACAGACTAATATTAGCGTAGATGCCATTTTTCATACAATGTAGCAAGTATGTGTATTATGGGAAGTGTTTCCGGTTCAGGTTTTCCTAATTAATGCAGCCTAAAAATCCTTAAACGGTCTTGTTAGAAATATTAGAAATGTGGTAGAGTGTTATGTGTAAGCCCGGTTAAAGAGAAGGGCCTTAAATCTAGATTTAAAATTTATATAACAATATAATAATACAATAATATTGTTATTGTATTGTTTTTGTATTGTACTTTTATGTATTATAAATATTATATTGTTACATAATATAATATAATATAATATAATATAATATAATATAATATAATATAATATAATATAATTACACATTTTACACTACCAGTCAAAAATGTAGGAAAATTAAGATAATATTTTTGAAAGACGTCTCTTACTTTGGAGAAATTCTGAATTCTGAAACACTGCCTTGTTAAACCTTTCAAATATTTTGCAGTAAAAAATAACTTGTATTTATTTATTTATTTTAATTGATGTTTATTGATGTTTATTGTACTATTTTTGCTGTAGCAATTTGGGTATAAGAAAATCATATTATAAATAAAATGCATTATTAATACTATTATTATAAAAAATCAACAACAATACAAAATTAGAAGAAATATAGTTTCAATTTAAAATAACTATTTTCTATTTGAACATATTTTACAATTTCATTTTTTCCTTATGTAACAGACAAGCCTGTTACTTGTATTTTGTGTGCAGTTTTCCTCCTTACTACTAGGGGCGCTATGGCACGTAAAATTAGCTCCTTAAGTAAAGGTGTGGCAGTAGAGGAAGTTAGCAGAAAAGCAATAACAGAAAGCATGGCTTGACTGCATTTGCCATACTGTCCTGGTTGTGAAATGTTCCATTTCAAGCTCAACTTAAAGTAAGGATGTGTTTTCTTTCCTGTTATCTAACAATTTGTCTGTTGATGATGTTTTTTTCCAAGACATTTATTTATATTGTGTGTTGATATATTCATCACCATAGTTGGATTATTCATTCGGATAAGAGACAACTTCAACATTGGACATTGTTGAACTTTATACCCTCAGATAAGACTCTCGACACCCTAGACACCCACTTTTTCACATTACTGAACTTTGCAACCTAATGCCCACTTTCTGCAATGCACCTATCTATTACATTGTTTTTTTATAATGTGAATGATTGTCTTTTCCTGTGGTGATATTTATTTTTGTTTTCATGGGTGTATAAAAGAATAACTTACACATTTGGTAAGCATATTTTTACGCTAAATGTCTCCCCCTTAATTAAGTTACATAACTAGTTTTGTGTTAGAAAAACATGAGACGATTACACACAATTTACTAATTTCTCCAGTCTTCGGTGTCACATGATCCTTCAGAAATAATTTTAATTTGCAGATTAGATGCCTAACTACTATTGGTACTTAGTTAATAATGGATATTATTATAACCATTATTAGTATTAACTTATAGTAATATTTGCATAGTATATAATATTGCATATCATGTATATATGTATATATCTCAAAAAGTGAGGTACTGATAAAAAATGAAGTACCTCTAAAAATATCAGCTGTGAAACAATTTTCTTTTAGCTAAAAATACATGCTTTGTAGTGTGAGATATTAGGACTCTTTTTTTGTGTGTGTGTTTGTAACCATGACACCTTGTAAGAACGGCATGTTTCCAAAGAACACAGGAATTCATGATAGTTAAAGAGGAATGCAATAATTTTTCTTTGAAGTTGACAGAAATGACAGATGATGATGGTAAAAATAAGAATGAGGAGGAAAAAAAGCGAGCTCCCATTGGGCGAGGGATCACATTATAAAATAATCGAATGATTACTGTGAATAATGACGAAGATGATGGGACAATATGAAAACCATTTTTAGGGTCTAAATTTGAACCAGAAAAATTCTCAGATCTCATGGAAACATTAAAGCGATGTTATAGATCTAAACAGCATTTGAATCAACAAGGCAAATAGATTTTGTGATCAACATTTCTTTTCAACTTTTGGTCTTTAAACATTTAACAGATTGAATTGACTGTGTTAAAACAGTTTAAAGTGCTGTCTATCATTTCTGTAAGTGCTAGGTCATTAGATCTGCAGCATTAATTAACAAAAAGCTGATTCTAGGATGCCATTCATGCTCTTACAGTTTTACAGTTAAGACTTTAAACATCAATTTGCAGCAGAATTGCAGAGGAGACCTGTTACGTCTGTCTATAATAACAGATACAGCAGAAACTACAATGATATTAAAATATATTCATATGATAGGCAGCTGCTTTGGTAAGTGCAGACCTAATGTACCGTTTATAAGAAACATGCCTGCCATTAATCAATACAATTTACTAAAATAATCTATTAAATAAATTACTCTTGCCTCACATCAGGCTTTGTTAAATATTTTAAAACCATTGTCTTCCTTTCATTACCCTAATTGTTGGCAATCACACTCACTCGCACTACGTTAGCTCACAGTGCATACTAGGTGTAAACATAAATAATAAATAAGTAAATAAAACAGAATGAATAAATAAATATACATATATACATAAATCCATAAATAAATAATGGGGGGACTGTAAGATTTCTTAATATTTTTTATGTTTTATTATTATGCTCACCAATGCTGCATTTATTTGATGAGTAATAAACAAAAATAATAATAATAAAAAAATTGTTGTGAAATAAAGTAGCTTATTTGTTACAATTAAAAAGTGTATTTTAGTTAAATTAATAAATAATTAAATATCTTAATGTTGCCATTCATTTTGTAGCTGGTTGGTTTGGTTAAAGTGGTCTTTATTGAAGAATTTGTTGAAATTCTTATGGAACACTTTGATGAGAATTATTCTGTACTACCAGGAATATGATCACTGAAAAAGAGAAAACAGTGTTACTTTTGATCTCAATTAATGGGACAGATCACACGAAAATTAAAGTTCTGTATAAAATTGATCTTAAAAAAAAAAAAAAAAAAAAAAAAAAGGTTTCAAACACCATCAGATCCCATTAACCTTTATTGTATGGACATCCTGAAAAAATGTTTTCATGTTCCACAAGAACCACAAAAATAAGAAAGTCATACAGGTTCGGAATGATATGATCGTAAAAATTTCCTGTTGAGATCTCATCTAGTCTGATATCTAATAACCTTTTATTAAGATTTGATAAAACGTTTGTTAAGAAGAATTTCAGGGCCAATCTCAGATAGTTGAAGAAAAAACACTTAAGGGACAGTTGAAAAAATGAAACCGTCATCATTAACTCATCATTATATCAACATCATTAATTGTGCAGTTGCTGCTCTGCTGGTCCGAACAGTTGAACATGAATTATGTTTGCCAGATCCAAGTAGCTGATTACAAACTGGCATGAAATTGTTTCCAATCTCTGCAGCCTAAAACACAGCAGTACTCAATAAGGAGATTCTGAATAGACCTGGACCTGGAATGAGAGAGAAGGGCACCTGACAAAACTTTTACAAACTGCATGAATTGATGTGACACCGTACGTCCACCCATCCTTGCAATTTTGCCCTTGAAAGTTTTCTGGCATCTAAAACCAAATGTCAGTTGGGGGGAAAAGCCCTGCCAAGATCTGAATTGATATATCTTGAACAACAAATCCATCGCTCAGAAAAAGTCTACACTCCCCCCTATACACGCAATTCAATTATGAGAGGACAGGACACATTAATAAGATCGAAGGATCGTTGAGGAAGATGGTGAAAAATGGAAAGGCAAATCATGTCATCACATCTGCCAGAATGAATCTTTCTCAGTGGCCTTCTCACGTAGCCTGTTAAATTTTATGGACGTTGTTTCATGGTCGTTGGCCACCCAACATGACTACGCTATAACTATGCCAAATATACAACGGGTCACATAAATCATTTTCACCTTAATATGGCAACCCGCATTGAGGGCCAAAACGTCAACATGTTAATCGTCACAAAACCTGAAGTTGTCTGAAGTAAAGACTTCAAAAGTCCTCAAATTCTTTGGGGACATTGTGCAGGGTGCTGTGCTCAGGTATTACTGCCAAGACAGATAAAAAGCTTTTGAGGATTAGGTGGTCTAATTTGGCATTGTCCTTGTAGTTAGTCCAAAAGCCAATAATATGTCCGCACTCTGGTGGGAGCTGGAAGTCTAATGAGAAAGAGGACGGAGCGATTTTGAGTTTTCTCAGCCCCGCATACAGACATATATGGGACATGTCAAACATCACACCTGTCCTCGGGACAAATATAGCATCATTTATCATCCACACCCAGGATACTTGCAGTAAGCCCTTAGTGAACTCAGTAAAATGAAATACTGGTGATCCCTGTTGTATGAAATGTGTGTAGTTGCATGCATGCATCTGTGTATTAGGTGTGGGGATGAAGGGAGCTGCGAGATTTTCTACAACTTTCAAATCTTCAAAACCTGATTTCCACAGTTTTAAGAAGTGAAAAAGAATTAGTGATTGATGAACAAGCATTTAAAATTGATGAAGCTGCTGGAAACTCAAATGACTTGTTTGGTGGCTCTAATGGTGAGAAGACCCTCAGTAAGAAGGTAATATTGAGTACATTTTAAACAGAATAAACCGTAAAATATTCACTTGTTTTGAATGGATCAGTTGAATCAGAGTCAGTTGCTTGTTTCATTCCAGAATGAATGTGTTTTTTAATGATTCGATTGATTGAATGTTTATATGACTCGCTTAAAAAGACTTATTTTGTGTACTCAGAATTGTGTACTCAGCACCCATACTCAGAATTGGTACTCTGCATTTTAACCATTCAAAGTGCACACACACAGCAGAAAACACACACACACTGTGAAGACACACCCGGAGCAGTGGGCAGCCATTTATGCTGCGGCGCCCGGGGAGCAGTTGGGGGTTCGGTGGCTTGCTCAAGGGCACCTCAGTCGTGGGATTGAAGGTGTCATGCTATTATATATTCAGTATCGAAATCAATGACCTACAGTCTTATTAGTCTCTGAGGAAGTGAAAGATTTTCTGCAACTTTCATACACCTTCACATTTTAAGAAGTGAAAATGATGCAAAATGCATGCAATGTTGATGCATAATTAATGTGACATTTCACAGTTTTATGAATATTATGTATCTTGACGTTTAATACAACGTGTTTGTGTTATTACTATCTTAAAACTCAATAGCTGTAAGCACATTAGCACCAACAGAGGTTGAGAAAATAAATTGCATTCCCTCATATACACACATGGCTGAATGACATTTAAAAGAGCCTTAACTTGAAATGCAGTAACATTTGCTTTTGTTTTTTCTAGCTCGCCTGTCTGGAAAGCAATTGTGTATTTTTTGTATTATTTTTAATTTTTTTTATAAATGTAATGAATCAACTGATTGGTGGCCATAATCTCACTTTTACTGAGCACCAATAAAAGCTCTAAAGGCCCCTTATTGGGTCCTGTTATATATATATATATATATATATATTACATCACAGCCTAATACTAACCAGATCCCTTAAGCAGTATTTTCTGGGAAAACAAATTGTCACAAAATGACGCCATGACCCATGCATGATCTACTAAATCACCCCACTCCCATGACCGGATCAAGAACTGCATTATATGAACAATTTCCTGCATCCGGACTCAATGGCCGCCCATCCCAGTGTAATTAGAGCCATGTTTAGCCTGCATTCATCACCACTTTTACCCGGGCATATCCTTGAAGTCTCCCCTCTAACATATGTGTCAACTAGAACATAAAGGAGATGCCGTAAAATTGACTTGGTATGAGGCCATTGGCACATGCTGCCATCTCATAATTTTACCAGCAAATTGATGCAAGTACGATTTCACTTGCCTGTTGTGTGTTTGAAGACGCAAGGACATAACATGGCAGTCGTCATTAATCAGGACATCCCTGCAGATTAACAGCAATAAGCATTCATCTTCTTAACCTCTTAAAGCAATATTGCAAAAACCCCGGGATTTCAAAACCGCACGCCTTTAATCATTGTTCAGATAAACGGAGCCATGCCTTCAAAAGCCCCCCAATTAGAGCAAATATACTGCCTGTCAACCATCCATTTATAATTATTGTACTCCTTATGTGGGATTGTGAGGTGCAAAAAAAAAAAAAAAAAATTAGGCTGTAAATTAATTACCCTTCAAAACATTTGTTTAAGCTGATCACAATGGAGGTCTTTGATGTTTTCCCAATAGTTGTAAACCTGGATTTAACCCCATGTGCAATTTAAATGCTTTATAATGTCTTTGCCGTATAGTGTGAATCTTAAAATGCTCATCTCTGAAACATTTCTTAAAGTATTTATGATGAAACGTTCAATGAGAGAGATGATAAACATACGAAGAATGGATGTGAATATTACATACTAACTAACTAACTAAATATTGCAACTGTCCAACACTACAGAAAATAGATTCTAAGGATGTTTCCGCTCTTAGTATCTAAAATATTAGATTTGCTGGTAAAATGTCTTTAGCACTAAAAGCACAACATTCTTTGAAACATAATTTGCATACTCTGCCACTAATGATGATCACAGTCAAATTATTACGTTGTAAACACATGCATTCCCAAATTCCCTTTTCTATCAACAAGGTTTAGACACAAACTCACTCACTCTCTAAAATGCCTTCTTAACAGTCAAATTGCACTTTTTAGTATGAAATATTTGTTTAAAAATTACATACCACGATTCCAAAAAAGTTGGGACACTGTACAAATTGTAAATAAAAATAGAATGCAATTATGTGGAAGTTTCCAATTTCTATATTTTATTCAGAATACAACATAGATGACAAATGTTTAAACTGAGAAAATGTATAATTTTAAGGGAAAAAATAAGTTTTAAATTTCATGGCATCAACACATCTCCAAAAAGTAGGGACAAGGCCATGTTTACCACTGTGTGGCATCCCCTCTTCCTTTTATAACAAAAAAGAAGCAAACGTCTGGGGACTGAGGAGACAAGCTGCTCAAGTTTAGGAATAGGAATGTTGTCCCGGGCTGTTGCTCAACTGTCTTAGGTCTTCTTTGTCGCATTTTCCTCTTTATGATGCGCCAAATGTTTTCTATGGGTGAAAGATATGGACTGCAGGCTGGCCATTTCAGTACCCGGATCCTTCTTCTACGCAGCCATGATGTTGTAATTGGTGCAGTATGTGGTCTGGCATTGTCATATTGGAAAATGCAAGGTCTTCCCTGAAAGAGACGATGTCTGGACGGAAGCATATGTTGTTCTAGAACTTAGATATACCTTTCAGCATTAGTGCCTTTCCAGATGTGTAAGCTGCCTATATGCCACACACACTCATGCAACCCCATACCATCAGAGATGCAGGCTTCTGAACGGAGCGCTGATAACAACTTGGGTTGTCCTTGTCCTCTTTAGTCTGCATGACATGGCATCCCATTTTTCAAAAAAATAAAAACTTTTGATTTGTCTTACCACTGAACAGTTTTCCACTTTGCCACAGTCCGTTTTAAATGAGCCTTGGCCCAGAGAAAATGCCTGCGCTTCTGGATCATGTTTAGATATGGCTTCTTTTTTGACCTACAGAGTTTTAGCTGACAACGGTGAATGGCACGGTGGATTGTGTTCACCGACAATGTTTTCTGGAAGTATTCCTGAGCCCATGTTGTGATTTCCATTACAGTAACATTGTATGTGATGCAGTGCCGTCTAAGGGCCCGAAGATGACGGGCGTCTAGTATGGTTTTCCGGCCTTGACCCTTACGCACAGAGATTGTTCCAGATTCTCTGAATCTTTGGATGATGTTATGCACTGTATTGATGATGATAACTTCAAACTCTTTGCATTTTTTTTTTCTGAGAAACTCCTTCCTGATATTGCTCCACTATTTTTCACCACAGCATTGGGGAAATTGGTGATCCTCTGCCCATCTTGACTTCTGAGAGACACTGCCACTCTGAAATGCTATTTTTATACCCAATCATGTTGCCAATTGACCTAATAAGTTGCAAATTGGTCCTTCAGCTGTTCCTCATATGAAGTTTTCTGGCCTCATATTGCTACCTGTCACAACTTTTTTGGAATGTGTAGCTCTCATGAAATCCAAAATTTCAAAATGTCCCACTTTCAACATTTGATATGTTATCTATATTCTAGTGTGAATAAAATATAAGTTTATGAGATTTGTAAATTATTTCATTCCTTTTTTGCTTCCATTAAAAGCATGCCTACGTGTTATTTGCTGCATATTTGATCCACATTCATGTTTGTAGGAAACGGCTTAACTTTGTATAGGGTAAGTGGGAAAAATAGAGGAACAAAGAACAAAACACTCTAGTTTATTTTGATGTTTAGATCGACACACTGTGCCAGTGCTGACTAGTCCGCCAGACATGGCTGGTGTGAGATCTCTGTAAGTTATAACATTTAAAATAATAATAATAATAATCCGTCAGTCAATCATAGCCTTCTTTTTTATTCTGTAGAATCTGCAAAACATCTTTAAACCACAGCCTAACCTAAACTCAACCACACTACTTGTATAGCTGACTTTAGGTTAGGCTGTGGTTTAAAGATGGCTTGCAGATATGTTGTCAAACTGAGCTGACATGAATCATCACACTACTAGTAGATAATTGAAGTCAGTTCAGTTTAACAATATAGGTTAACTGAAGGTCTGACAAGAAAAAACAATAAAATCTGTGTGAATTTAACACTAATCAAAAACTAGCCATTGTGCTGCTGTAATGAAGCTTTGGAGTATAGAGTACAGAATGGAGTCTCACGGGGGAAAAGTTTTATTCTCCACCACCAGAACATAATTAAACAAAAAATAGAATACAGATATTTAAATATGAAAATGCAAAATGTAATATAGGGCTGAGCAAAAAAATGAATGGAATTTTCATGCGCATCTCATCAGTAAAGATGCTTCTGTAATTAGAAGTATATCTCCAGCACATGTGTTCAGATCAGGGTTGTCAGGTTTTCACAACAAGGCGATTCTTTGTCGATTTTGAAAGCGATTTTGTGTTAGTAACTGCTCCATCTGAATCAGTGTTGCAAAGTCTGTGTTGTTTTTCATGACCCAATATGTTTGAACAATATGAGGGTCAGTAAATTAAGAAATCATTTTAAATGCTTAGTCGTTTGCAATGAGCTGAATATAGCACAAGAGCTTTGTTGCTGCTGAACAATATATGCTGGAGTGATGTTTTCACATGAGATGCTGAACACCGACCCAGTGTTTGTTGACTGCAAGGTTCATAGCCTTGCTTTGCCAGTGAGACTCATGTGCCCTCCAAAGCAAACACTGTGGATATGCAAAACAGACAGTGAATAAGCATATAATCAAATTGGCAACATAGCTCTCTATGGAATATAATTCTATGATGTCTGACCAGCTTGTTCCCAGCTTGAGAAAATGGTTCATATTTGTGTGAATCTTCAAATACTATGGCACAGTAAGAGTACAGGTATTGTTTGGCATAATTTAAGAGCTGGGGTTTAGAGTATGTCTGACAGATGGTCTTTGGGATCTCCTCATTTACATTTCACAGATGATATCTCAAAGCCAGAGCCAATAAGAGAGAATCCGGTGTAATTAACTTCATTTAATTCATGAATCATAACTTGCATCACAAACACAACACGTGTAAATCCACCACAAATCAAAATCAGGATTCATTTTAGTCTTTATTTTAGCAAGCGATTTGCTGGTAAACTAGTCTTTTTTATTCAATTATTACACAATTTCTTGTTTACCCTAACCCAAAAGACAAATTGTAAAAGCCCAGAATGTGTTTGTTCTGCTCAGTCATGTCTGTAAGCATTTCCATTTCATTAACCTTATTACCCAAAAATCCCTCCGCGTATGACATTTCATTTCAGCTGACTGACACTGCATTCTAAATGATGCCTGGCACAAGTTTTCACCCGTTTTTTGTTGACAGGTTTTGAGGGAATTCTCTATCAATGACATGTTTTTTAGCTTCTGTGCTTTTGCATTTGACGGATACATTTCTTTAAGACAAGTTAACAGTGTGTGTTTATTTTTTGGGCTCCGTGAAAGTGATATGTTTCTTGCCTTGAACGCAATTAAATGGCTCAACCAATTAATCAGAAAAAAATTGCATTTAGCAGCACAAGGTGTTTACAGAAACCGGCTCTTCATAAATTCCCCATTTGTTTTCTTCCTCGCAAGAACATTTTATTAATACAGTGCCTCATAAAGAAGGCAATAATGGACGACTATAAAGGTACAATTTCATGCTAACTATAATGAAGAAGTGAACTGACAATTGAATGGGAGTATTTCAGTCTCAAGGCTTGTGGGAAAACATTTACTATAAAGCATTTCGAGGACAAACAGACAATATTTTAGAAATAAAAGCACTCAATTTACAACCACAGTCCATTATGACCATAGCAAATGCTCTAATAAAAGCTTTTACTCATGTCATGGAAGGTTTAACTACAGAGTTTCTTGTAATATTGAAGCAAATATCAGGAAACAACCTGATGTGATTTATTTATTTATTTTTTTGTATTTTTTTTTTCTGTCATCTTAAAAGGTCACACGTTTCCTACAGTACTACAGGGCTAAAGATCCTTTAGATTTTTAATTTGCAGACACTAACATTCAAACATAAACAAACCAAAAATATATAATAATAAATAAACAAAAAAACCTTTCTTTATAAAAAATAGTCACAAATGATACTAAGAGAGTCAGCCAGTCATTAACACAAACTACAGGACACCAAAAGCTACTATCCAGTACAAAGATGAAAGACCAAAAATGGACAAAAAAAAAACACCTTCTACCAAAAATAAAGTCAACTGAGAACGTGAGGGGAGTGAGAGAGTCTGCAGGGGTTGATGAATTCCTGCTCTCTGTTGACATTGTTAGAGAGAGACGTCTTCCAATCTGAAACCGAGTTTATGGACATAATGGTATTTCTTAGCCTTCGCCCTCTGGTCAGTGAAGAAAGTTTTCAGCCCCAACCATTTTCTCATCTTAGTTACACACGGTCATCTGCGGAGGCTGATATTTTTCTCTCTCTAATCTGGTTCCAGACTAGTATACTGTATCATAGCTCATGTAATGCTTCTCCTGATAAGAGTGAAGAATGTTCTCCAGGTGTGGAAATGTGAGAAGAATTCAGATCGTGTTTTGTATTATTTACAGTTTCTGGCGATACATGTCCCGTTTATGCGAGGGTTACATATGTAACCGAGACGTTATCAGGAACCACATTCGCAGAAATCCTTAAACTTCCAGATTATCTCAAATTGGATTCTGCTCCCATGAATGTATTAGCTCACATTGTGTTTAAACTATAAAGAGTCTGAGGAAAATTGCTCCAATTATTTGAAGAATAATTCTTCGAATAGTTCATATGAGTTTAGTGGGTGAAAAATATGAAAATCAGTTTTGAGAAGGCAGCACTAAATGAGGCAGAAGTGAATTACACAATGTAGTAGTGAGCCATGGGCCACCCACATTCTGTTCACTGACCATCTGATGACTACAGCAGACAAAAATAGCAATTGCTAGCTTACATCAGCAGTCCCAACATCACTGGCTTTACATAGCCTCCAGAACTGACAGCACACATGTATTTTAACATGTAAACAATGTAACATGTTGATACAATAAAACAGTTCTTCTATGGAATTTACTCAGATGTGTCTCATTGAATCATGGAAAGATACTCAAAAGTTTTGTTTGAAGAACTCCGCAAGTAAACAACACACACAAAAGCCCAGCTACAGCATCTTTTGACTTCTGAATTGATATAAATTCTAGACATATCATTATGTATATTATGTAGAGACCAAAGCACAACTCTAAACTGCACTAAAATGAAACATCAGGCGGTTTTTAGAAAAAGTTCCAATGAAGGGCAGACTGTCTGTCTGTCAAAGTCAGACTACACATAATAGTTATACGAGGGCCGAGGTAAATGAAAATTATCTACAACTGAACATAAGAAAAAAAAAAAAGAAAAATAAAGTGTGGTATGTGCTAGACTGCAGACAATATTTAGTCAGTTATTGTTCCTTTCTTGCTCATTACACTATATATATAGATAGATAGATAGACAGATAGTGAGTCTATCAACTCCCTTCATAATAATCTTTTTTTTTTTTTTTTTTTTTTTTTTTTTTTTTTAACATTGCATTGCAGCCTGAATTAAAGATGAACACAGTTTTTGTTTTATGCAGCAAAAATATAAAAATATAAATTTGTCTTGATGGATTTGTCTCTACTAACTTTTCACATCTAGACTTTGCAATATTTACCACTCTTCTTTGCAGAAATGTTCAATTTAAGTTAATTGCCATTTAGGCTGCTGCGCCCGGAGAGCAGTTGGGGGTTCAGTGCCTTGCTCAAGGGCACCTACGTAAGTCGTGGTATTGAGGGTGGAGAGAGAACTGTACATGCACTCCCCCCACCCACAATTCCTGCCGGCCCAGGAGTCGAACTGACAACCTTTCGATTAGGAGTCCTCCTCTCTAACCATTAGGCCACGACTTGTGTCCTTTAAAGTTTCACAATGTTGCATTCAGTATTCATTTGAAAGCCATATCTGCCCATCTTTTTGCTGGCTGTTGACATTTCATTTCAACAAACTGTTACATCAGCATTTTACATTTTTTATTTTATTTGATTAACTACAGGAATTGGACACATTTTTCACAGAGACGACAGTAGAACGACAGCTGATGCTGAGAGAGAAAAAGAGAGAAAAAAGATGAATTTTGAGAGGATATGAGAGCTGACAGTAAATATGCAGGTTCCTCCCCAACTCCAATCGCGGGGAAGGGAGTCAAGCTAAGGTAAGGCTATTCTTAAATATGATGTGATTTTTCAAAGTGTCACTCCCTGGGCATCCTGTCTGGTGATGCATTATGATACCAGGTTTTGCTCTGTTTACCCATAAAACTCAAGCGGGAAGACAAGCCTGGTCACAAAAGCCAACAAAGACATTCTACATGGAAAAATATTTATCTGATCTACTGTAATATACTGCCAATATAATATTTTTGTTTAATACAATTATTTATTTATGGATTAATTAATGTATGAAGTGTTTGTATATGTTCACACATCTGTTTAGCTTTGCATTTATTGAATGAGCACTGTGCTATGTCCGAACTGATTGCACTATATTTTCACTTTATATATATATATATATATATATATATATATATATATATATATATATATATATATATATATATATATATATATATATATATATAGATAGATAGATAGAAAATCAATTTCTAACTGTTTTTAAATTGATTTTAAGTAAATGTTTTAAAATTGCTTTTTATCTTTGTTATTTTTCTTCATGATTATTTCACTTTCTTTTATGTAAAGCACTTTGAATTACCATTGTGTACGAAATGTGCTATATAAATAAACTTGTCTTGTCTATACATGTTTGTGAAAAAATAAAAATAGTAATCAGACTCAGGCCATCTGAGAAGAAGATTAGATTGTTCATAAAAATACATTTGGTGTAATTTACAATTATATCACTTGTTCACCACCAATGCAGCACCAAGCACCCTTTACGAGTAAAAAAAAAAAAAAAGTCCTAAACCATTCTCACAAATTTTAATAATAATAATAAAAAAAAAACACAGACTTTTCACTGGATTGAGTGATGTTTATGCATTATGAATTTGTATTTTGGCCAGGAGCATCAGTTTAAAAGCCTTCATGATGGATTTGTTTCTTTCAAACACAACAACTTTTCACTTCACAAGACTTTAATTCATGGATTGGTGTCATGTAAATAAACCATGACGTTTTTATCAGCTGTATGAAATATAATTTTGACAGCACCCATTCACTGGAGAGGAGCCACCAGTGTGGAAGTGATTTAATGAATCAATAAATAAATGAGTAAATGTAACTAATATTTCATTAAAACAACAATAAATGTAAAAAAGAATAATAATAACAAATAATAAAATAATAATAATAGAATAAAACAAACTCATCTATATATTGGCTGAACTGAGGGTGAGTGTTGAAGACAAACAATTTCTGTAAACATTTAACCATTGCTTAATTAATGCTTATTTTGTTTTCCATAAAACACTCAAGATTTTTGGCCTTAAAAAATAAACAAAGAAACTGTGCCATAAAATAGATTATTATTTTTATTTTTATTTTTTTTTTAAATGCTGAAGTCAAAATTTTCTAAATTCATATCATCGTTTTGTGTGAGAAACCCATCAAAATTCATGAATTTTTATTTTATTTATTTTATTATTATTATTTTTTAATATCATGAGAGAACTCTGCTGTTGTTTTTTTTCAATGCAAATAAACATTGTCTTAAGACACTTAAATATATAATTTAAAATAATAATAATAATAATAATAATTTACAATAAATTATTCCTTTACTGTTTATTGACAAAATCACCAGCGCTAACAAACTTGACAGAAATTATTTGCCATGGGAAACTCAGTCAGAAAAATAAAGCAAAGGCCAACTTATCCAAATAACATGCAGACTTTCACAGCTGAACAGCGGTGGAACGTAGGTCCATATCAGCCGTAACAAAAAGAGAAAAGATGAAATTATGAAGTCATTCATTTTTAATGACACACTAACTTAATGGACAATCCAAAGACCAAATGGGCACTGTCTGCCATGACTGGAGACACATCTTAAATAGTGCTTTACTGATGTAAGAACACATCAGCCCAGAAATGAATCCATTCATTTTTAATGGGCTCCTCTGTCTCTCTCCTTCAATTTCTCTCAATCTAGCTCGCTTTCCCACCATCTTTGAATATTTATGGATCATTCATTGTCATTATGCTCCAGCTCTATTGGTTGGTTGGCCGGTCGGTCAAACGGGGCCGGAGGGGCCATGGGCAAAAGCAGTTAGGGGCCACCAGCTGCCAGTAACCAACCTCTGCTCCCATAAGAAACCACTGCCACAAACCGATCCCCGTCCTCCGCTTTCTCCACAGCAGGTGCCCAGAGTGTTGCAGGATAATTGAGGTAACCCTGCAAGGCTAATGGAAGCAAACTAATGTTCTCCCTGTAAGCTTACATTAACATCATCATCATCATTTGGAAAAACATGTTGGTGCTCTGTTTGTTGTCGTTAAGTGAAAAGCAAGGGGGGGGAAGTCAAGTAGGATTTTCTTAAGATGAAGAACGATTCAGGCAGTATGAAATCAAGTTATGGATTTGAAGCTGATTAAGTCTGAGCAGCCTTGAAACAAATGTACATTCACTATTCATCACATATTGCACCGTGAGGGTCTGAACGTTGAAAATATGGGACATTTTTGAAGCCTGGGATTGTTTGGTTTTGGGCATTTTAAAACGAAGAAAAGATTTATAAGAAGGACTTTTTAAGATTGCGCACTGCTTAAAGGGACAATAAGTAACTTTTTAGGTATTTTATTATCTAAAATCAATATTTTTATTCATAAATATGCCCTCAATGGTGTACAAATACCTATGCCAATGTTTAAACTAATCCTCGTAAATGAAGAATGTATTATCTTTATATACATGGGACGGGTAGGTCGACGGAGGCTTCCATGTAGTTCCGCCATCTTGCAAAACTTTTTATAGCAGAGAGGGACAAAAAGTACTAAGCCAACGCGTTTTCGGTCAGAGCCAGAAACGCAGGTGCAGAGCAGTGAGAGGTGCTTGAAACTGCACCGGCAAGTTTAAAAGTCTGGATTGCATTCTTATTATGGACCATACATATGCCGCGCCACAGGAGAAGATAACATCGTCGCCAAAACAGTCAAAAATAGAACGTAAAAGGAAACGTGACCGTAGATTACAGAAAACAAGAGTTAATGTCGGGGAAGCTTTTTCTAGGTGAAAAGAGCTAATGCTTGATAAAGATTTCAAAAGAGACGCTGAAGTGGCCAGTTTTCTTCTCGGCAGGTAAGTCAGTGTTACAATCTATATTATAATATTTTTTTTTATATCTAACAATGCATATAATTCAGAAAATATAACGAATAAAGAAGACATAACTACTAATTACAATATTTCATGTTTTCCACAGTCAGTAATTCATACTGTAACGTTCGTTTGTTAGTTGTCATGTTGCAGTTTGTTTGAAATAACACACCTGTTCACCTGAAGGAAAACTCGACGAAGTGCTATTAGAAGACATCCCGTCAAAGCTTTTTGGTACATATCGCCTACCGTAGATGCAACGCGCATTTGAAAAAGCGAGGCGCTGGAGAGCAAAATTAGTTTGAATGCAAAATACAATTTCACCACTAGATGGGAGTAATTCCTACTTAGTGTCCCTTTAAGCCACACATTTGCGAACTTGCGACATTGATCATGTGGACCTTTGCACCATTTTTTTTTTTTTTTTTTTCTATTTATTTTTCTACTTTATCAGAAGAATTTCTACAAACATTCTAAAGAACAATCACAAGGTTTTGTTCATGCAACTCCAGTGGTCACAATCCTAATACAAAGACAATTTAACTTGTAACTTAAAGGATAAGTTCACCCAAAAAATAAATAATTTGCTGAAAATATACTCACCCTCATGCCATGCAGAATGTGTATGAGTTTGTTTCATCATTGTAACCGATTTGGGAGAAATTTAGCATTACATCACTTGCTCACTGTGCAGCGAATGGGTGCCATCATACAACAGTTTCATATATAACAATGTGAACAGTTGAGCTGGGCAAAAATATCTGATTGTCAATAAATAGAGTCACATAGTCAGGATAACTGATTTGATTATTGACCTAGCCATGAGAATCTTACTTGCTGAAGATATTAACATTAAAATCTAAAAATTTTATAAAAAGAAAAAAGGTTTCATTTGTATCTGCAATACCTAAATGATTTCTTTACAACTCTGGACCCCAACATACACACAAACAGAAAACCACCAATATCATCACAGAACAGCCCAATATGAACCTATGAGACTCATCGATGTATCTGTGTATGTGTGTTTGATAGACTTTATGTGTGTTTCTTGAGGGTCTCTGGTACGACCAGACTCTCTGAGGAGCCATTTAGAAATTATGGATATAAATAAAATATGCTTTAAAAGGGGCACATGGCTAAACAGCCTTATAAAGGGTGAGGGAAATTAAATGTACACATCTAATACACTTAGCAAATTGCATTATATTGACTGTCAGAGCAGTGCAATCCCAGGAGACACAGAAAAGGCGGGATGATATGCTTTTACTCTGGAGAAAGGAAACCGTCTCATTAGATAATCACTGAATCGAAAGAAGCCCCCCAGACAACACACTGCTCTAACACACAACCAAAAACACTCGCCGACACTTCGGCACACAAAACACACACATCAGTCCAAATACCCTTCTTGTAAAGTTTCCTCACCAGCAACCTTAAAGCCATTAAACCCTTCCATCTAATTTCATACATCTCGTCTCTCTCTCTCCCCGGACATACGCATACAACACAGAGTAAATGCTGTCACTTTCTTCGAAAGCCCACGTGTCCTTTATGGAAAGCAGCTCTTGTCACTACTCTAATGGCTGATGGGGACTTTCCAAACACATTCCATGAAGCTAAAGACTTATTAAAAGAAGGGCAATACATTTTGTATTCACTTTGTCTATAATTTGACATATGCTTATCCCAGAAATGGCACTCTGGCAATATCTTAAGAAATTAATCACACATTTGAATAACAAAAACACTATGGTGTGAGGTTTTTGAGGCCCTGAGCATACAGTACGTGGCCTTCAGGTACTTAAGCAGGGAATCATTCTCTATAGATATGGTTATTTACCTGTTAAGTACTGTATGAATTACGTTAGAGTTATTGCTGTTAGGACTGGAGGGGGGGGGGGTTATGTATATATTTTTTTATTATTAATTATGATCTTCATTTAAACAATCTCTGTTCATTCTTAAAATCTCAAGATCTATGAAAATAAACAAATAAATACGTTTAAATGTTTGTGGCTATTTTTAAGATTTTGGCAGATAATTATCTTCTGTTCACTGTGTAATTTGATCAAAAAAATAAAAAATTAGTACAATTTAAAATAACCTTTACTACTTGTGATCAAATGAAAGCATCCTTGCTTAATAAAAGTATTTATAAAATAAAATTCTTACAGACCCCAAACTTCTGAACGGTGGTGTATATTCAATGCTATCTCACAACCATTTTGTACGTATTTTACGAGGTGGCTTATTCGTACGAATTTGTTCGACCTCACTCGTACGATTTTATACGATTTGTCTAAACCCCAGTGATGGTTAAGTTTAGGGGCGGGGTTAGGTGTAGGTCATTCATACAAATTCATATGAATTGTGCAACTCGTAAAATACGTACGATTTAGCAAAAATCTTATGAATTTGTACAAGTGTGGTCAAATGAGTTCGTACAAATAAACCACCTCGTGAAAAAATGTATATTGTTATATGTAATACTTGTTATTGTAAAAATCTTAAGTTCTCCTTAACAATAAGCAGTCTACATGCTGGTTTGGGAAACTGGTGCTACTCCATCATACCATACCACATGCTGCTAATTAAGACGATCTTAATAACATGATTTGCAACATTACTGGGAAACCCGGGCCTCATTATTCTCTTTGCCAGCACCTCTCTCTCTCTGTCTGTCACTTCAGCAATCTACGCAAACCTTCACTATCCCTTCTTCTCTCTAACAAGGACATTTGGGAGACAATTTTGCAACTTCTGCTTCAAACCGCATGTGAGGAGCAGAACATTTTTGATTCATGTAAATGAACGGTGGGGAAACTCTCAAGAGCATCCCTTAGCTCTCTCCCATATTGAGGAGAAACAAAGATGCGTCATTTCCCCATGCACAATCCAGAGATGAATAAAAGAGCAGGCGAACCACACAGACACATTTTCAAGTGCAAAGAGGGTGTTTTTACATCTGAAAGGTATAATTTCACAAACACCGGCCCAGTGATGTTGCCGCTTTGGCTGTTGGGGTTAATATAGAGCTCTGAATTTTTGTTTAAATAATTAAACAAGGCATAATCTGGACTCCACTCAAACTAGAGAACAAAAGACCAGCTTGTTCTTTACACCTTTGAACCTTAAGTAAAAATTAAAAATAAAATAATAGCCATTTCATTCCTCCATTTTCCCTGCCGAATCAATCAGTTCTTTTTCTTCCAATGGAGCTGCATTATTCATTTATAAGTCACATGAATGATTAATGCCATTCTTGTATTGTGTTTCCAGTGCTGTTTAAGGATAAAAATAAAAGTGTGCAGACTGCATATTTACAGGTGTACGTGGCATCGGTCACATATAGCGGAACACCCATAATGGTGGAGTTATCCATATAGAAGAGTTAACCTTGGCTTCACACAACAAGAGAGTTTTGTGATAGGAATACCTAACAAGCATGAAGACAATTTCAACAAAGCGACCCAACGCACCCCATAACCTCCTACTAGTCACTGCTAGTCAAAAAAAAATAATAATAATAAAGGAGGAAAAATAAACCTTAAGAGCAAAGTGTCCATTTTTCTTCATTGATGTTACCTTACTTTTAAATTATTGATATAACTGTGGTCAATGGCTACAAGCAAGATAGCTGTGTCATATTTTCTAACTCTGTGTGTGTGTGTGTGTGTGTGTGTACTGTATATATAATTTATTCTGGCTTTTAGACATTAATTTATTATGAGTTTTAGGTCTCATAAATTCATAAATTGTTTCAAATACCTGCTTTTACCATTTTAGATGTATTGAAATGTATATGAAACCCATAGATATGCCCCACAATCTATTTTAATCAACTGAAATTAAGCTTCATCGTTAAAAAAGGCAGACAAATACATATGTTTATAGTATTTCTTAAAGCTTTTTTGGTAAATTATTTGTGACTTTAGTTTAAGTTTAGTTATAAATTAAATCACAAATATTAATTATTAATAAAACAATACATTTTACTTAATATAACATGTTTATTCAAATTTCTGGCAACAAAAAAAAAAAACTATTTTACTGAATATTAAAATTCAAAACCATGACAAAGGAAAATTACAACATAAATTAAGTAATTCATTAATTTCCATTCGTTTCTGAATTTCATACTACAGCAATATAAACATGCCTCCTTAGTCTTACAATCACTTATGCTGTATTCTACATTTGGATAAAACTAATAACAATAATAATTATATACATATAACAGAATAGTTGCATATAAACAGGCAATTCTAGCACTTTTATGACACTGTTTCAGTAGTCCACCTGTGTGTGGATTAAAGGCTGATGTAATTTATAATCTCCAAACACTAAAACAGAATCTTCTCATATGTACCCCGTTTAGTTCCCTTACCAACAGACGCCCCTCAAATATATAATATAATGACTTGGAACGGCAGAATGCCCTTGTTTTGATTAGCTGAGAATAGTAGAAGGGTCTGGCACAAATAAAAACAAACACTTTTGATTAGAAATGTAAATTAAATTAAAACTGGAGAGATGGCCATGATTCGTTATTCTTCTCTGAATACATGTGTAATCCCAGGGAGAACCAAAAACATATCATTGTGATTTCAAGTTGTTTTTAACATTAAATGTACCAAGGAAAAAGCCAATGACCGTCTTTGTTTGCAAAAGACATTATTATGCATTAAATGGCATCTGTTCAAAATACAGTCTTGCGTCTATCTAGTCAACCGTGGAGTTTGGGCACCAGGCTGTCTGTCAGTAGCAGGTCCCTAAAGTAATGTGCTAAAGTACTTAACCTCTCTGTGGGGGGGCCACTGAATGGACGACACCTGAACCCCAAATCTGTCATGCACAGGGGCCCACATCAGGGACCATACACAAAGGGCACTTGGCATGCAAGGGTGAACACAATCTGTCCAGCACAGCATTTACTCAGACGCATTAGACACACATAGGTGGACACACATGCACAAATGCATCATGTTGGTTTTCTGAAACAGATGTGCACACACCAGCATCTCCACGATGTTTTTTGCTGACATTATAAACTCACGCTCAACCACACACTGGGCTCGTCAACAAGACTGGCTGCTTGACTCACTCACACAAACCAACCCACACAAACATGTCTACCGCCATTCAAAAAGAAACACAGGCACACGTTTCACCCTGAGACACACGCATGTCGGTGAACACACACAAAATCATGTTCGCATTCACTCGAGCAAACCATCCGAGAGCGCAACACCACACACTGCCCACAACACACCACTTCACAGGCTCTCACTGCTTTCATCACATCTGCCAATCCTGCTCACATTCAACCGCACTTTGAGCGATGAGCGTTGTTACTGTACTGCTCAATGATTCTGTAGACCACTTAGCGTTGGCAACCTCAGAAGAACACTGAAAATCAGTAGAGTAGATGCTGTGCTCACACAGACTCAGACGGGAAGGACTGGAGAGAGATTTATATGAATTATTATAAATTCATCAAAATTAAAGCAAAAATTACTTTGATTGAAGAATGAACCTTGATAGTCTATCGGAAAATTACATTTATCCTAAAATTGACCAAAGAAAGAATGGATAAGTATGAAATTAGCAACTTTTTCAATAATAATATTCATATTTTTTATTGACTTGTACATGTTATATGTCTACATTTATTGTGCTTTAATGTAAAAATATTACTACTATATTTAATAAATAGAGTCATATGTATCAATGTTTAATGTATTGTAATACATTCTTATATACGCATTAATGCTATTAATCATTTAATGGATATTAAACCCTAAACAGTATACCTTAAAATGACAAAATCTTTGTGCAGAAAAAAAAAAAATGTATAGTAATAAGAACTAGAAAGCCTGTCAATCATTTTAAAGTCCTCTGCATCATCTATGTGACCTACAAATAAAAGTGTTTTATTTTCATGTGCATTCAACAAATTAACCATCTTTATTTCCAAAAATGAGTGCAAAAAGTCCAGAATTTCTAGTCTCAAGGTCATTTACAACATCCATGAAAAGCTTGTCTACGTATAAATCTTAAATATCTGCTTAAATCAACCGTAGTCCTCTATGTGAAAATTACCCAGGAATGAAACCGGAGCCATTTCAAACTATTAGAGAACAATCAGTTGGCCCACATACACTGAGTGTCCAATCACCCTGATTACAGGTTGTCTGTGTCGCCCACCGGTCCATTCAGATGCCCTTTCAATAAACCATGTCAACCGTAGAGACTTGAAAAAAAACAGCGGGCTGCCACAAGCTCAAACACTCTGTCCAGGCATTCTGTACCTTTTGTTAGAACCATAACTGATTCATTCACCTTTCATTTATTTCAGTTCACCGTTCAACTGCAAAGGTATGACAAGTTCAGAAAAAAGTATTGAAATTAATCATTGCCTCTGACATGCAGGGGTGAGGTGCTTTAGGAACAATGTTTTTACTTTAATTTCTTTCACATACATGCATCAGGGGTGTTCAGTCCTTATGAGCTGCAGATGCTATGCATGGTTTGTAGATTGGCTAATTAATATAGACATGATTATAAATTGATCCATTGTCATTTGAGATGTAACTTAAAGCTGTAAAATAAAGTATTTGCCAAATAAATACAATTTTCAGTTACCGACGCACCCATGCACACAGATTCACAGCAGCTTACAGTGCTCTGTCACGCCACATTTAAAAGCATCAAATCAGCATTTATTGTTTGAATTTTGTGATAGAATGCACAGAATTTGAAAGCTGAGACAAAGCTCTCTGTGATAACTGGATTGGAGGTGTATTACAAACAATGGTTTCTGAAGGGAAAACTGCAAATCTGGCAACCCTGGCTTGAACTATGGGTGATTCATAGTATCATATAGAACCCACGTTAAGGGCACTGCGTTAATATGTTATTACTATATTTTAACTTGGACAGCCCTAAATTTTACACAAGAAACAATTTCTTGATTGACAAGATATAATCAGCCCTGTTTGTAAACAATCAGCCAATAGCAAATAATTGCGTTCATTGTATATTCTTGTAAGTACATGTTCATAGTCAAAAAAAAGAAGATATCACCTTGTGCACAACTGTATATGCTTGTTTTCTGTAAATGCTTGCTTGCAGAAGTTAGAGCAAAAGAAAGCTGTCTGGTGGTGGGTTATCAAAGCTTCTGCTGGCTTAAACCTGTTCAGATGTTTGTATGTGGGGTATTTACAAAGGAGATCTGGAACCTCAACCATATACGTATTGCTTTACATGATGATATTTTTGAGCTACACTCAAATCTCATAAAAAAAATCAATTGAAACACTGTGCACAACAACTGGCCACGCGACACACAAGCAGAACCAGTAATCTAAATAAACATTTGTGCATAATTTATACTAAAAAAAAAAAAAAAAAAAAAAATATAAATATATATATATATATATATATATATATATATATATATATATATATATATATATATATATATATAAACTATTACTGTGATACAGTAAGTTAATCAAGTGTTGATCTGAGCAAACACTTTTTTTAAGTAGGATATGAACAGACTGGATCGACCTCAGCTCTCTGTAGAAGACGAATCAGAAATAAGAGACAAAAAAAAAAAAAAACAGAAAATAAGATGGGTAAGTTAAGGATATGGGGAGAATAAATTCCCAGTGGTCATATATTGCCGTGTTGTGACAGATATTACTAATACAAGAAAACAAATATAATTCAGTCTTTGAGGGACACTATGTTTTCTCTTTTAAGGAAATTAGAGACAATTTCATTTCTATATCCATATATTTGCGATATATGAGGTGTCACTTTTCATTACACATGTAATTAGGCAAATTATAACACTGATAATATGACTATTTATTTCAAGATGAACAGGCTCTGTGAGTGCTTTATATTTGAAACATTTTAATTAACAAAACTATTAGTTCTAAAATCAGCATAATAAGTGGCAAAGGGCAGACAAACAAGAATAACAGAAAAAAGTCTTAGATCGAAATGTATTACCTTATTATTGGTTAATATACAGGTGCATCTCAATAAATTAGAATGTCAGGTAAAAGTTTTTTTTCAGTAATTCAACTCAAATTGTGAAACTGATGTATTAAATAAATTCAATGCACACAGACAGAAGTAGTTTAAGTCTTTGGTAACAAATTAGAATACTTCATAAGTCCAAATAAATAGAACCACTACAAAATATGTTCATTTCCTGTACATGTACTCAATACTTGGTAGGGGCTACTTTTACTTTAATTACTGCCTCAATTCGGCGTGGCATGGAGGTGATCAGTTTGTGGCACTGCTGAGGTGGGATGGATTTTTTTTTTGTTTTTTTTTTTGGTCTCTTGTTTCTCATTCTCCTCTTGACAATACCCCACAGATTCTCTATGGAGTTCAGGTCTGGTGAGTTTGCTGGCCAGTCAAGCATACAAACACCATGGTCATTTAACCTACTTTTAGTGCTTTTGGCAGTGTGGGCAGGTGCCAAACCCTGCTGGACAATGAAATCAGCATCTTCATAAAGCTGGTCAGCAAGAGGAAGCATGAAGTGCTCCAAAATTGATTGGTAAACGGGTGCAGTGACTTTGGTTTTCAAAAAAACACAATGGACCAACACAAGCAGATGACATTCCACCCCAAATCATCACAGACTGTGGAAACTTAACACTGGACTTCAAGCAGCTTGGGCTATGAGCTTCTCCACCCTTCCTCCAGACTCGAGGACCTTGGTATCCAAATGAAATACACAACTTGCTCTCATCTGAAAAGAGGACTTTGGACCACTGGGCAACAGTCCACTTCTTCTTCTCCTTAGCCCAGGTAAGATGCCTCTGACGTTGTCGGTGGTTCAGCAAATTCCTTGACAGGTCTGTGTGTGGTGGCTCTTGATGCCTTGACCCCAGCCTCAGTCCATTCCTTGTGAAGTTCACACAAATGTTTGAATCGATTTTGCTTGACAATCCTCATAAGGCTGTGGTTCTTGATTGGTTATTCATCTATTTTCCCCTCAACTTAGGATGCTTGGATAAAGCACTCTGTGAACAGCCAGCTTCTTTGGCAATGAATGTTTGTGAATGTTTGTGGCTTACCCTACTTGTGAAGGCTGTCAATGATTGTCTTCTGGTCAACTGTCAGATCAGCAGTCTTCCCCATGATTGTGTAGCCTAGCGAACCAAACTAAGAGACCATTTTGAAACCTTTGCAGATGTTTTGAGTTGATTAGCTGATTGGCATGTCACCATATCCTAATTCGTTGAGTGCGAATTGGTGGGTTTTTGTTAAATGTGGGCCAAAATACAGACGAGCTGAAGGCCACTGTAAAAGAAACCTGGGCTTCCATACCACCTCAGCAGTGCCACAAACTGATCACCTCCATGCCACACCAAATTGAGGCAGCAATTAAAGCAAAAGAAGCCCCTACCAAGTTTTGAATACATGTACAGTAAATGAAAATACTTTCTAGTGGGCCAACAATTCATTGGTCATATGAAGTATTCTAATTTCTTGAAAGTCTTATTTAAATATGAGCCAAAATCATCACAATTAACAGAACCAAAGACTTAAACTACTTCAGTCAGTGTGCACTGAATTAATTTAATACTCAAGTTTCAAAAATTTTCACAACCTTGAGAAGGGGAAGTCATGGCCTAGTGGTTAGAGAGTTTGACTCCTAACCCTAGGGTTGTGGGTTCAAATCTCGGGCTGGCAATACCACAACTCTGAACCCACAACCCTAGGGTTAGGAGGGTTAACCTAGGCATAAATGGCTGCCCACTACTCTGGGTGTGTGTTCATGTTTTGTGTGTGTGCATTTTGGATGGGTTAAATGCAGAGCATGAATTCTGAGTATGGGTCACCATACTTGGCTGAATGTCACATCACTGGTTAATTTTTAAGTTACTGTGCTCTGCTTTTGCATCATCTGCAAAATGTGAGAAGTCATGCCAAGGCATAAAGCAATAACATCCACATTATCAATATTTGGTTGTTGATCTCTATTACAAAAAAACATTACAATAACACCTGCATAAAATTTAGCGATCATGGGCTATCTCATAGCCTATAAAATATAGTAATGTGACTGTAGACACAGCAGAGTAAAATGCTGTTGTCTTAAAAATGGCAGCCCCCCTGGAAGCTTGGGTTTCGAGCCCCTTCTTGTTTACAGTGTGCGGTCGCCACCACAGCACTTCCTAAAATGGACTTCCTGAACTGAAATAATGTCCTTCCAGATGCCCCCCTTCATTGTCTGCTTATTAAACAGATTAGTGAATGAAACCAGACCAATGACGCCACATCACCCTTTTTAAATGTGTAATTCTAGAAGGTTTCTCCTCAAATCGAGTGCCATATTTCTGCTTGCAGGATTGATTACACTACTCAGAAATAACAAAAAGGATTCAAAGGTCAAGAATAAAGGCAAAATTACATCTAAATTCCAAAAGGAATGATTCACCTAAAATTACAATTTAGTTATTGACATGCCATTCAAAACCAATAAAGTCATTTTTCAAAGTTGTATAGTTGGAAATTGGAAGTATCAAAGATTATGTAATTAAAATGAGCTGCAAACAGTATTTTACACTAACTTTAAAGTCATTAAAATGGAGATTGCTATATCAAGTAAATGTGTAGGAAAGGACAGCTATCATTATTCATTTTAAACGACACGCCATAGGATACTTTACATATTCTCTACAGGCTTAATCTTTTGAGACAATTTTAGCAATTTCCAGGCAGTAATAGCAGAAACTATTTGAGTCAGAGCACTTTTCACTCAGTAGTTTGTGTATGTCAGGTATGATCATTAAAAAAAAAGAATCCAATTAGTCTGCAAATTGAACTCTGACAGAGAAACCTACTCCAGGTTGCCCTGCCATCTCCACAGGATGTGACTGTTCGTAGATGGAGACACTTCCCTCAGTTGATTCGACTGATTTGACACACAGGACATCCAGGGGAGAGAAATAGTGTTTTTTTCTTCAACACAAACCTGACCAGAATGAACAAAAATCTACTGAGTAAAGAGCACTCAAACACACACACACACACACACACACACACACACACACACACACACACACACACACACACACACACACACACACACACACACACACACACACACACAATAAATAAATAAAAACAGGCAGGAAAGTCCACTCCTGCACCATAAATAAACCCAAGTGAAATGGAAACCTTTTAATTGTATCTTACAAAGACCATCATAAGAGCATATACAAACATCCATTGGTTTTATATACAATGAAACACATTGATTGGCTTCAGAAAGTGCATATTATCTCACAAATCACATGTGAACAAAAATCTAATAATTATGCTGAATATATTGCCGTCTCAATATTGTCAAGCTGCACAGAACTACCATCCCAATTTTATAATTATGACTTTAATAAATAATAATTCTGATTTTAATGTTTAGCAAGAAATGTCTTGATGTGAAATTGGAAAATATAACAATGTAATATTTTCACTGTAACATATTTTAAAATGCAATTTATTCCTGTGATGGTTACCCACCATAACACAATGTATTTGAAACAAAAACCTTTTGTTTTTTATGAATATCTTTACTGTCTATTTCGAACAATTTATCAATCCTTCCTTGCTGATTAAATAAATTCCTAATATAAATGCTGAGAGAGAATAAGACACAGCAAAATATTGGTTGCCATTAAAAGTCAAATTAAAATGTGCTGTAAATTTACTCACCCTCAGGCCAGGTCTTATGAAGGAAAAAGATGGGTATGTGCAAAAAAACTGAAACTGATCTACAAGTTACTGAATCTCACTTCCGGTCGAGGCCGATAATCACTTGAAATGAGCCAAAATATAGGGGTATATGATCCTATGATGCTAGTTTTTTAAAAAATGTAATAAAATAAAATTATTAGAAAACTGGATAACCTGTTTTCCAGCAGAATGCCTCCTTAGGATTACTGAGAATGTGTCTTCGAGTGTGAAAGTGGAGGTTGTACCTTCGAAAAGACCTGAACCATAATTAAAGCCCACATACCAAAGATGTTCTCCTCTGTGGGATTCACAGCCGCAGAAGTGCAGATTCCCACTCAGCAAAAAAGATCGAGTTTAGCCTACATCTCCACATGGGAGCACATCTCAATTTATTAGCAATATATATATATAGGGATCGTTATAAAGAGTCATGTGCAGTGTGTCTTTTACAAAAATAAATAAATAAACAAATAAAAAAGAAAAGAAAAAAGAGGAAAACGAGGGTAATTGTTTCCTGAACCAATTAGGCAGAAAAAAAAAGTCAATACTTTTTAGTGCTTGTTAATGAGCAGGGGGTGCATAGAGACATGCACTGGGTATGTTTATTTGCACAAAGTCCCACGGTATTCATTAAGTGTCACATGAATATTAAGCAGATGTTGCTTAGCGATAGAGACACAATGGCTGTTTCTATTCAGAAGTTTTGCTGATGTGATGCCAAAGCTAACAACACCCACATCTCGATTTTCTGTCACCACCTCCCCTGTTCCCTTTCATTACGAGCTTGAACAGCCTCACACCCACTTCTGAAATCATTACAGAAGAGAAATCCATGTCTACTATAATCCGTACTTCAAAAATTAGACATCAGTTCAGACAGCAACTGGAGCTAATGTCAACATAATTCTCCCTGGCACGTGATTCTGCCGCTGGTGTGAACATTTATGGAAAAACAATAATGTACTCCGAGGAGCATGTGATCTGCAGGCTGAACACCTGAATAATAGTGAGTCGGGCCATGAGGGTGCCGTAACGCTTTGAGCCCTCGTCTTAGGCACTTGGTCATTAGAGGGGGAAAAGCCCAGAGGAACTTGTTAAAGAACGAAGGGAAATAGTGGTAAATAAGGTTAATTGGGGCGATCTGTCAGAATGAAGACGATGCGTTCACTGACACGACACCAGCCATGACACGACTCCCTCCATCGCTGTTCATTAGGGTTATAGAGGGAAGAGAGAAATGGAGGAAAGGACAGCGAGCGCGAGAGATCAAATTGACACTTATTGCGGGCAGTGTGGGAAGCAGAGTGACTGAATAAAAGGACAACAGAGAGACTAGGAGAAATAAAAGAGTACTGGAAAACTGTGAGTGGCAAAAAGAACAACGAAGAAGAGCAATATTAGAGGAAAAATTTATGATAGGAAATTGCTTTCTTCTGCCGGCATTCAGGTGTTTGTGCAATTGTTTAGAGGTGTCATATTATGAGGAATCAAATGTTTTTCTTGATCCTTTGACATAAAAGTGCTCAGTGTGAGCTCAAAACTTCTTCCCCAGTCCATGGTCTACTACTGAAACTGAGCTCGTTACGAAATTCTTGGGTTTCTGACCAATGGTGGTCCATAATAGGAAGCTGTGCCTCCTCAAAAATTAATGTAACAAATAATGATAAAATGAACTGTTGTTTTAAACAATTTACTTACTAATCTTCTAAAAATAGATTCATATTTTGTCAAATAAAATAAATAAATAAAAATGTAACATAGTTCAGTCAAGCTTTAAGCACTGCATGAATGGTAAAAGCTCCTCTCATCAGCAAATGGAGTCCAAAATATCAAGAAAGGGTACAGTTAAAGAAGATAGTCCAGAAACAGAATATGAGGAAAGGAAAATAAGTCACTATCAGCATGAAAGTTGCCACCTTATGTGAATGAAAACTGGGATTAACAGACCGATAGCAAACATAGTCAGTGCATACACACCACAAGTAGGATGCACCGATGATATGAAATATCAGTTCTGGGAGCAATTGAAGGGGATGCTAAACGACATACCAGACAATAAACAGCTATGGATCACAGGAGACATCAACAGGCACGTTGGAGAAGAAAATGCAAGCACAAGTTAATGCATGGGCAAACATGGTTTTGCATATAAAGAAGCAAACAAAACTGCAAAGAGAGCTGTGGCCAAAACAAAATGTGAAGCATACAAAGATCTGTATAATAGCCTGGATTCACCTGAAGGGCAAAATAAGGCAATACAAAAAATAGCTGAAACAAGAAATCCTCAGGCATCCACCAAGCAAAGCTAGTAAAAGATGAAGATGGAAAAACCTTGTATGTTTATGACAAAATATAGGCAAGATGGAAAACTACTTAAAAAATCTGATGAACATAGAAAATGAAAGGAACAGCAGGGTGGTTGACAAGATAGAGGAAACCGAGACTGCCCCCGTGACACCAGAGGAGGTAAGGAAAGCCATTAACAAAATGAAGAATGGGATAGCTACAGGCCTGGAAAACATACCAGTAGAAGTCTGGAAATGCCTGGAAGAGTATGAAACTGAACTCCTTGTCAAATGGTTTATTGATAATATAGAATCCAGAAGCATGCCATATGATTGGGGAAAAAGTACTATAGTACCCATATACAAAAACAAGGGATACCCTGAAAAACATGGGAACGCATTATTGATCAAAGGTTAAAATGTATATTAAAAATCAGTAATCACCAATTTAATAACAACAAACCTTGCACTGTGTGTGTATTGACCTTGAAAAGCATGTGACTGTATTAAGAGAAGAATTGTGGAACTGCCTCAGACTGAAAGCACTGTCGGAGACAAGTTAGATGTGCAGGTGGACTGAGTGACTGTTTTGAAGGTCGGAGTCCACCAAGGAGCAGCGCTTAGTCCGCTAATTTTCATCACCATCATGGACTGCCTGACAAACGCTGTGAGAACAACATGGGACAAGAAACAAGAAGCGAGGCAGAAGAAAGACTCAAAGGCTGGACCAAACCCCTAGAGATTAGAGGCATGAAAGTTAGTAGAAAGAAGATGCTCAGGACAAGAAGAGCATCAGAATGAGCGGAGAAGATGTCCCCAGAGCTAAAGAGTTCAATTTCCTGGTATCCACATTAAAAGAAAATTGAGGAAGCAGTAGAGGAGTATCTAAAAGGATCCAACCAGGATGGAACAGCTGGCAAAGAATGACAGGAGTTATGTGTGATAAGAAGATATCCCCCAGAGTAAAAGGAAAACTTTATAAGACAATGATCAGACCAGCAATGCTGTGTGGAATGGAATCAGTGGCAGTAACGGAAGCACAAGAAAGACAGATGGAAGTAGCGGAAATTAAGATGCTGCAATTCTCCTTAGGACTGATAAAATATGACCAGGAGACAAATTACAATATCAGAAAACTGCTCGAAGTGGATGCATTAGGTAACCAGCTGAGAGTGAACAGACTAAAATGAAAAAGACAGAAAGATGCACTTTGGTACAAGAAAGAAAGGACATCCAAAAAGGACACTTGAAAATTGGGTATCAGAGTAGAGCACGCAGCAAACAGAAGAAGTTGGAGACAAAGGATATGCACCAGCTGCCCCACATATATTGGGATTTAAGCCTGTAGAATAAGAAAAATATTTATTAATCGCTAATTATTTTCAGAAGATGCAGTTACAGTAGGTTTAGATGCACCTGTTTGTGATTTTAGGGTACACTTACATGATAATGGTGGGTGTTTTCCTTTGCATTTTTCATTGAGTGAGACAGCTTTGTCAAAATGATTCCTGTTCACATGGCTCTGTGAAAATAACTTAAAATGAAGTATGTTTTCAAAAAATAATATTATAGTTTTTCTATTTCAAAATGTCATGTTAAATGCAATGTCTTACTTGCTCTTTCTTTGCAATACTGTTTGTTTTTAGAATTTATTAGCAATTTATGAGTGAAAACTTTCTACACATTCAACAATTATTTTTATTATTATTTAATTGTACTATTCAAACATTTTAGGTCAGTAAGATTATAAATAAAAAAAAATATTTATTCAGCATATGAGATAAAGCTACATATTTTTCCTTCCTAGTGTGAAACAGCCATTACATCAGGTGTTTATAAGATGCCTGAAAACTGTTGAATGCTTTTGAGGCAAAGCTACTGAGAGATAAGTTTGATGAAGTAGGTGTATAATTATCTACACAGAACCTCCGGTCCACACCTCAGTCCCCACTCAATGTACGATGTCAAACCAGAGTCAAATCACATGAGCAGCTCTCCTTGTTCAGCGAAATCAGTGCGTTAAAGCACTCAGGAGAAAGAGGCCCAGTGTTAATGAGAATGATAAGACAATCACTTCCGCTGCTGGCTCATTAGCTGAGAGTGAAATGGATGAGAAAGAGATGATAAGAGGAGCAAGGGAGGAGGAGGAGACGGTTAAATACGTATGACATCACTGTTTCTCCTAACATATGCTCAATTAACAAACCACTTCTCCCTTTCCCAACCAACTACATCAACAGCAGGGAGGGGATTGTAAAAATACTTAATTGGTCAGTGGAAACTAATTATATTACAGAATCTTTCGTATTTATCAGATGTTAGAAAAGGGCACTCCAGGCACTGCTAAGGCTGAACTGCAGCATAATTTCTCGTCGAATTAAAAAGTGATGTGTGTAAAAAAAAAATAAAAAAAAATAAACCTTTCTTATCTCTTTTATACTCTCTAAGGCTTTATGTGAACTAACAACTAACTTACTTAATAAATAACACTACAGCCTAAAATATTTAATCTACGAGCAATTGTCATTTATTCCTGTGATGCAAAACTGAATTTTCAGCATAATTTCTCCAGACTTTATTGTCACATGATTCTTTTATTACGGTGATTTGCTGCTCAAGAAACATTCCTTACTGTATTATTATAACAGTTAAAATTGGTTGTGATGCTTTTTTTTTCTTCTTCTTCTTTTTCTTCAGAATTCTTTGGTGAATAGAAAGTTCAAAAGAACCGCATTTATTAGAATTTTTTGTAACAATGTAAAATCAACACAACGTGTTGAGGAAACCTTCCACCCACACATTTCTGCTTTTTCTTTTTTTTTTTTTTTTAGGAAGCCCTGAACCTTAGCACCAAAACATTTTAGCAACAATATTTTCTTATTAACAATATATTTCTCATTAACAATGTTGATTTCTGTGGAAATCTTGACGCACAACCATTCAAACGTCCAGTAAGATTATAAAGAAATACTATTTTATTCTGCACTCAAATTAACATTTTCAAAAGTGCCAGTAAACATATTTTCAAAAGATTTCTATTTCAAATAAATGCAGGTTTCATCAAATAATCCTGAAAAAAATGTATCATGGGTCCCACAATAACATTAAGCAGCCCTAAACAGATAATAGCTGAGCACCGAATCAGCATATTAGAACAAATGAATGCATTCATTATTTAATTAATTTATATGACTGGAATAGTGGCTGAGATTAGGCAGAGTATTGTCCCGCTGTGGCAGGCTTCTTAATGAAACATGCCCAACATGACTGTTCATGTGGCCCATCAGTTTGCAATCCTCACCTCTAGTGCTGCCATCTGTGGCACCGTTTATGAGATGCTATCTGATCAGACTGGCAAGACTATCACAGCTCGTTTGCGAGATGGTTGCACCATTACATGACTCCAATCTCTCGGCCATGCTCTCCAGTTATCCGATCAGACAATGAGACCATATCCTTCTCCACCCACAAATCTAATTATGGGATGTTTGGCCCGTTTCAGATCTGTCCGCGCATGAGCCCGACAATCTTAGCCTGGGGGCATGCTGATATCAGTCTATCGTGTGTCACTTTCCTCATCTGATGGTGCATTAGTGTCAGCTTTGCTGAGATGTGGCCCAGATGATTGGATGTTGAGTACTCACAACTCTATAGTTTCTGAATTCTGCGACTTACAATAACCTGATTGTGGGAGGCGGAATGTGCCTATAAATATACCACATACTATGTGGTAATGATATTGCTTAGCTGTCATTGCACAGCCAAAAGAGTTAGAAATAAATATTATATGGATGCTTAAAATATGTGTTACCTGAAAAAAAAAAAAAACCTTTGTATGGTGCCTGCAATGTCAGTCAAAGATGTACCGATCCGTGTATTAGTGTATAGGTGCTGAAAAATAGTTACCTGGAAACTGTAGTTTCCCAAGCAACAAGAAACTTATTAAAGAAACAGTAGTGTGCTCCCAATTTTTTTTTTTTTTTTTTTTATAAATGACTAGAAGATCATATAAGCTATATTAAGAAGTCAAAGCAATATGACACAAAGTGAATCTCAATTCAGGTGATGACGAACAAGCAATTTACATAAACAAAGATACAAACAACTATAGATTAAAAAAAAAATAAAAAAAAACATGTACACTATTAAATCACTAAAAACCGGAAAACAAGGAAGTGTAAACAAAAACATTTGAGTAATAAACAACTAATTAATCTAGAAATCAGAAAATGTGTACACTATAAACAGCTAAATTACAAAAGGGGATAAAAAAGAGAAAACACTTGCACATTGAATATAAAATAACTATTACATACAGAAAACTAATGTAAACACACTAGAAAATGACAAAAAATAAATAAATAAATAAAACTAGAAAACATGCTAATGTAAACGAAAATGTACACCAATAAACAATAACAATTAGAAATAATGCAGGTATGAATGCAATTACTTAAAAACAACAGCAACAAAACTAGAAAACATGCAAGTATAAATAAAATTGGTAGCACTTTATTTTACAGTCCTGTTCCTCATGTACATACTATGTACTTATTATAGTAATTTCAATAACTA
Source organism: Carassius gibelio (assembly GCF_023724105.1). Lineage (NCBI taxonomy): Eukaryota > Metazoa > Chordata > Actinopteri > Cypriniformes > Cyprinidae > Carassius > Carassius gibelio. Next base: position 22,042,750 of record NC_068382.1, read on the forward strand.
TGTAATAACTAGGTACTAACCCTGAACCTACCCCTAAACCTAACCCTACCCCATGTAGTTACCTTGTGTTACCAGAACTTTCTTAGATAAATACACTGTAAGTACACTAGAAGTACATGTTAGTACACGTACTGTAAAATAGTGCAACCATAAAATTTATAAAAAACAACTCAAAACTAGAAAACATGCTCGTGTAAATATGCTCTACAATAATAAATGCAAAAACGTAAGCATACATTTACACTGATAAAAGCTAATGAAACTAGAAAGCATCCAAGTATAAACACATTCACATTAATAAACAAGAAATAAAACCAGCAAATGCACTATTGTTTAAATAAAAATGAAACTATAAAACACACTTGATGTCTCACTGCAAGTGATTCGTCAAATAATTCGTAAATCGTTTCAGTGAAATAAACCAGTATTCCAACTCTGCATATGAAAGAAAAATAGCTACATGTAAATAAAGTATTATACAATTTGAAAAATAGTTTAACTATTAAAAATGTAGTGGAGTTGAGTTTATTTCAAATACTTGTTTACATGCGATTTTAATTAAACAAACTGTACATAATGACACACTGAAGTTAGGGAATCAATGTAAATGGCATCCCACATCCCAGAACCTGGGATCCTTTCCCAGTGCCGGATTTTTGGATCTAAGCAGTGGTACATAATGCAACAGTTCATAAGCTAAATTAAACAAATAACTCAACAGAAAAACAAATCATGCCTATTCAAGCTGATGAAAAGAGGTGGATGAGTGGCTGTAAAAGAGAGATAAGAGCTCGAGGATGGGCTGACTCTGCCATCATGAAATTTACTGATAGTGTTCGTTCAACAGACATTTCCAATTAAAGGTTTTGTTGAGGGGATTGTGGAAATTATCAAGAGTCCATGATTTCAGGACTTGATTTGAACAAGTGCCTTTTGAAATTCCCCACAAGTATAAGGATGAGAACACACAATAAAATGCAATTAAAAAGTATAATACTTTTAGCAAAGTAATGCTAGATTATTTGCTTGCTGTGTTGCAAGCTTCCACATGGCTGATTTAGAAATGCTATTTTAAGATGTAAATCAAAAGAGTTTCGCAACAATAAATGAAAGGTATTCTTCCACTATGTACATAACTTGTAGAATGTATTCCTAATTTTACATCTTAATACAGCACTCCTAAAATGACTTATGATACTTGGGACTTGCTTTGGACGCATGCTAAAAACACTATTCCCTGTTATCTATTTATTTAATTAGTCAAATTCCTATTCCAAAGACATTTAATTCCTACAAATCAAAACAGTGCATTGTTGTGATGTATTTGTCACATTTGAAAGTCTGGAATAGGTCACAATCAGTAAGAATAGGTTGACGAAAGCCTATTGATCCAAAACATCCTTCTATTGTGAGCCCATTTCAATACCCAAGATTTATGAAAATAAAACGTCTCAAGATACAAGGACTTAGTGTACCACTTTGTATGGAGGGGGGTTGGGCACATAATGTGTTCGTATAAATGCATACATCTGCTGGGTGAGCTGACATGTTGTAGTTATGACTTACTTGCATTTCAAAGCGATGACAGTGTCAATCAAAAAGATGGATTTGAAAAAAACAGACATGGTGTTGTCAAACACAATATCTCTTTGAAGGACTGTCTTTGAAGCTAGTTCATGGCCAGTTCTCTGATATTTGTTGCAGTTGTAGCTTGGAAAGCTTTTTCTGACATTCATTTGTACCCTTGAAATGTCTTTCAATACCAATGGGAAACAGTTATGAAATTTCCAACTTTAGTCTAAATAACTGAAAAGTTTTACAAGTTTCGTTCCATAGCAGCATGAGTGCATTGGTCGTGTTAAAGGCAAAACTCGAAGGACTATGGCAAGACTATGAATAAAACACTTGAGTATGTTTTACAATAGGCTACTATTTTAGTCTTTCTATTTTCTACATGTCATGTTTATCGTGTTACTAGATACTAATGTAAAATATATATTTTACAGAATATATAATATATATATATAATATAATATATATATATATATATATATATATATATATATATATATATATATATATATATATATATATAATATATATGGCCAGAAGTTAAAGTTTAAACGTCTTAAAGGGACAATAAGTAACTTTTTAGGTATTTTATTATCTAAAATCAATATTTTTATTCATAAATATGCCCTCAATGGTGTACAAATACCTATGCCAATGTTTAAACTAATCCTTGTAAATGAAGAATTTATTATCTTTATATACATGGGACGGGTAGGTCGACGGAGGCTTCCATGTAGTTCCGCCATCTTGCAAAACTATAATAGCAGAGAGGGACAAAAAGTACTAAGCCAACGCATTTCCACAGCGCGTTTTCGGCATAGACAGTAAAAGAAATGGACACAGCGACCCCATTGGAACTCAATTGAGACAAATGAAGCCCATTTTTACCGTTTTTTAGGAGCAGGAGTAAGTATTCTGATTAATTATTTTGTATAGTATTTTAAAATGTAACGCCAGTACGCCATATTAAGTTAATTGCCTGCGAGCTTCTCCACCTGTCTGTATGGTAATGCGACAGAGAGCCGAGTGGTTATGACGCAATCGTTAGCCTATTTTTTACAAAAACTGTTTATACGGGGCCATAATGTAACATAGAAGGTAATGGAGCCCTTTATACATTGTCGTGTATCTTTAGAAATAAATAATGGACAAACAGAGTCTTTAAACGCCTCAGATGTAAAGTTATTCGCTGTCAAAGTGACGCCAAAATGAATGGGAGTCAATGGGAATGCTAACGCAAGTGAAGTTCTGCTAAAAGATGGCAGCCCCCACCCGACTTCAACTTCCGGTCGAATTCCTTGCCCCTTGGTTTTCGGTCAGAGCCAGAAACGCAGGTGCAGAGCAGTGAGAGGTGCTTGAAACTGCACCGGCAAGTTTAAAAGTCTGGATTGCATTCTTATTATGGACCATACATATGCCGCGCCACAGGAGAAGAAAACATAGTCGCCAAAACAGTAAAAAATAGAACGTAAAAGGAAACGTGACCGTAGATTACAGAAAACAAGAGTTAATGTCAGGGAAGCTTTTTCTAGGTGGAAAGAGCTAATGCTTGATAAAGATTTCAAAAGAGATGCTGAAGTGGCCAGTTTTCTTCTCGACAGGTAAGTCAGTGTTACAATCTATATTACAATATTTTTTTTTATATCTAACAATGCATATAATTCAGAAAATATAACGAATAAATTAGACATAACTACTAATTACAATATTTCATGTTTTCCACAGTCAGTAATTCATACTGTAACATTCGTTTGTTAGTTGTCATATTGCAGTTTGTTAGAAATAACACACCTGTTCACCTGAAGGAAAACTCGACAAAGTGCTATTAGAAGACATCCTGTCAAAGCTTTTTGGTACATATCGCCTACCGTAGATGCAACGCGCATTTGAAAAAGCGAGGCGCTGGAGAGCAAAATTAGTTTGAATGCAAAATACAATTTCACCACTAGATGGGAGTAATTCCTACTTAGTGTCCCTTTAATGTTTATTTGATGGACTGGAGTGGTGTGGATCACCTGTGGATTATTGTGATGTTTTTATCAGCAGTTTGGACTCTCATTCTGACGGCACCCATTAACTGCAGAGGATACATTGGTGAACAAGTTATGTAATGCTAAATTTATCTAAATCTGTTATGATAAGGAACAGAATTCTTCAACAATTTGGATGGCCTGAGAGCGAGTACATATATATGTTTGGGAGAACTATGAATTTAATGCTGCCTTATAATGGTAAGTGTTCGTGTGGCTCAGTGGTAGAGCAGTGCATAAAGTTGTGGGTTCGATTCCCAGGGAACACATGTTAGGTAAAAAATGTTAGCCTGAATGTACTGTCGCTTAGTCGCTTTGGATAAAAGCGTCTGCTAAATGCATACATGCTTGCTAAATAATACATACCTTTAATAGACAGTAACATCTACCATATATACCTCGCTACAAAAATCTTGAAATGTTTATATATACTTTAAAGTATGAAATTAAAAATAAAAGGGAAACCAAAGTGCATCATATTTTCCATCCTACAAAATGAACGTATATTTTTACATTCTGGAAAGAAATCAACCCCTGGCACTTTCCAGAGTCAACAATCTTTTACAGCTCACAGAAAAAAAAAAAAGTTTAAGTCATGAAGATGTGTGCGGCATGGGGTAATGTGTTCAGTGTATTGATCAGTCTGTACCCTGACAGTTTAAGTTAATGTCTTACAGCAGACCTCAATCTCCTTCAGCTGAGGTAATATCCTATTAAGTTCATGCTTGTCATCTCTTTCATAGGCCAGCATTTGCTAACTCGCAATAAGCTTTGAGTGATGGCTGCTCTTGTAGGGATATTGACTGTTGTCTTAAGTCAATGCAAATAATTATATAAATAAAAACTGTCAATAAAAAACAATAAAAACTGTCATTATTTACTGACCTCAGTGTTGTTCTAAACCTGTATGAAAAAAAAAAAAAAAAAAAATTGTACAGGCTGATCTTTTTCAGGAAGTTACTATGAATGGGGACTGAGGATTTCAAACTTCAAAAAAAAAAAGGACCATAAAAGTGGTCCAGATATCATCTGAAGCCATACAAAACTTATAAGTGTTCAGAATTTGTCTTTGTGTGAAAGAAAGTTAAGTCAAATTTTGAAGCAACATGAGCGTGAGTCATAATGACAGGGTGTGTGTGCATTTTTGAGTGAACTATCCCTTTAAGAGAACCATCACATGCTCTACCTGTGATAGCTCTTGCAGGGAAGCCATAAAAAGATAAATAAATAAAGCAGTCAAAGTGTCCCTAGAATCGAGATGTTCAACTAAATCATTTTTTAATCAAGTGAGAGCACCTTTCTTATAAACGATGATGTCAGGAAGTGGATGAAAGAATGAAAGTGAGAGAGATAAAAAAAGACTGTGTGTGCATCCTTGGGAGGATCCCTTAATGTAATTATAAATGCTCCTCATCCTTATTATGACAAGACAGTTCACAAGGGTTCAATATTTATGCACTTAATAGACAATGGAATGGAATGATCACTCGTTCAGAAGGAGGAGGTTTATGCACCCCATAAATCTCTTATTTCTTAACAAGTGGCAATTTCAATCCATGATGTAAATCCTTATACATACTGTCCAGTTAAATACATTTAGACTGAGCATGAGGCATCAACAGTGCACAGATGATTCCTGTTAGACGGCTGGAGATAAATCTGACTTCTCCAGAAGTTTCAAATTGACATTTAGAGACGTCAGTAAGCTGCACACGGAACATCATGTTCTCACAGCTTGACTCAGTTTGTGTAATGTAAAAAATGATAAATGACAACTTGACAGTTTATTATTGTTATTATTTTTTTTTTTTACTTATTCCAAGGAGAACCTCACAAAACATGAACAATAAATAAATAATTTTATTATAAATTCTTTATTTTTATTTTCATTTTCCCTTTTATTCTGCATTTAATTTGTGATTTAATAAACTTACAATTTGCATTACTGCATCTTAATACTGAAATATAGAGAATCAAAATAATAATCAAGAAAATAATTTTTAATAACTAAAAATATTTATCAACTCTATAAAACTATAAAAGCATTTAAAAATGCATGACTATTTTTACTATCTTAAGCGTTAGACCTGTCACCTTTAATGCATCTTTCAGCTGGCATGTACCTTAAGAGAAATTTGAGTCAGTATTTGATATGCATGCAAAATGATCAAGGTTACATGGCTGCAGGTTTTTCAGGACAATACAGAGAACTTATTTGGACAGAACTGGGCTAAATGACTGTAACTGAGCATTTGGCAACTCCGTGTTATAAAACAGCATTTCTGCTCAATATTTTGCCTTTAAAGTTTGAGCTAATATGATCACAAAATCACAATAAGTAACCTAAACATTTTTATTGACTGCAGAACAATTTAATACTTGAAACCCGGCATAATGCTTACATAGACATTACTTAAAAAAAAAAAAAAAAACTTCCATTGTGACTCAGTAGAACAGTTTTAGTCTTTTCATTAACTCCCTATGTTGAGGTTACACTTTAGTTTGGGGACCAGTTCTCATTATTAACTAGTTTATTATTAACATGCATATTGACTGTTTATTAGTACTTATTAAGCACAAATCAATGCATTATTCTTCATGACCATATATTAGATTCAACCCCAAACCTAAATTTAACAAATACCTTACTATTAATAAACAGCAAATTAGGAGTTTATTGAGGCAAAAGTTGTAGTTAATAGTATGATAACAATGATAACTGGTCCCCAAACTAAAGGGACTGCTCAGTTTAACATATAGACCATATAGATTTTAGAAGCAGTTGGGGAACTTCTCTCTTTCCATTCTGAGCACAGACACTGGTAAATAGGTCACATTTCTCTTTACATGATTTGCATGCTAAATTATCAGGTTGAAATCATTCTTTGCACAAGCATGTGGCCAGGGTGAGCTTCCTCCCGCAAAACTCTTTAGCCATCCACAGCTGGCAAATGGAAAATACCGGCTATTTATCAAATGCTTCTCAATTATGGATGCTGGATATCTTGCAGAGAGTTGCAGTAATACATTCCCAGTCAGTAAGCGGAGGAGGACAAAACGAAGGAAGCACACACACTTTTCACTACAGCTGCCAAAGGGCAAGAGGTTTAATCAATAGTTGGTGTTACATATCCTCTTGAAATATAGAACAAACTAATCAGGATTTATTATATCCTCAAATCCTCCTTCATTGTATCATGTACAAATATAACCTCTGTGTAACATATTGCAAAAAGAAATTCAGTCACACTTTTTATTAGAAAGATTCATGTACACATGTGGACAGCAGTACTAATGAGGAGTACAAAAAAATAATACATTATCAATATACAATACATAAATATATAAATGTACTATATATATTATCCACACACTTCCATTCAAAAGGTTTGGGGTCAGTAAGATTTATTTATTTATTTGTTTATTTATAAGAAATAAATACTATTATTCAGAAAACATGCATTAAATTATTCAAAAGTGGCAGTAAAGACTCTTACATTGTTACAAATAGTAATTATATGAATCATAATATTTCAAACACTGTTCTTTAAACTTCCTATTCACAAAGGAATCCAAACGTTCCAAACTAATTAATTAGCATATTATAATTATTTCTGAAGGATCAAGTGACACTAAAGACTGGGTTAATAGCTACTGAATATTCAACTTCTTCATCACTTGAATTAATTACACTTTTGAAATATATTGAAATAGAAAACAGTTCTTTTAAATTGCAATTTTATTTTATAACATTACTGTTTTACTATATTATTGTTTAGATAAATGCTTCTCTTGATGAGCTTAAAATACTTATTTTAAAAAAAATGTATTAACCTCAAACATTTGAACGGTAGTGCATTTAAACTTTTAAATTACATTTCTAAAATTTAAATTGCATATGAATAATGTATTACAATTAGACTAATGTTTAATAGTGAATAATTAGTGATCAAATTACCTGTTACCTCAGTTAATAAATTAATAAAGTGGCTGTGATAATAATGATAGAATATTTAAAAGGGAATATTCCACACATTAAAAAGAATATTAAAATCAAAATGCAAATGAAGTACTTTGTCACTGTGGACTGTACAGCAGCAGGAGACAGGTTTACTGCAAGCCTGTGCTTATCAAATGTAGATGTTTTTGTTTTTTATCTCCCTTGCAACAAGTGTTACCATGCAAGTATGACTGACTGAATAAAAAAATAAAAAAATGAAATGTGTAAAAGAGGCAAATGTATAATTCATCAGGACAGGAAGCACATTTATAAACTTTCTAGTTTGATTTCCTCTGTCTCACTATGTGTCTGAGTAATCAGAGTGGTTTTGACATGCAGATAACAGGAAATCAACTAACACAACATGAGTCCAACTCACTAAATCACTCATTACTGTACAGGAACAAAACCTTGCAGAAAAACAACAAAAAGTAGAAAGAGGTAAACAGAGAGGAAAACAGGATGATTGCAAGTCACATTCATGAAATTCCCCAAAATATTACAAAATTCTTATGACTCATTTTGATGGGTCACACAGCTAATTTTGGACTCATATATTCATATATTAGTTCTTAACGCAAAAATAATAACAATATTGTTGAGCCTTGATAAACCTGTTTATTTATTTATTTATTTCTTCAATACCTAATAAGGCCTATAGAGCTGCTGTTACAAGGCTTGAATCAAGCAGTCATGGATGAAGGACCTTAAAAAGATTCTAATGCTGTTTTGTGAACAAGAGTCGACCAAAATAAATTATAATGAAGTTCTGTCTGGAGGAAGCAAAAAAAAAAAAAATATATAATATAATATAATATAATATAATATAATATAATATAATATAATATAATATAATATAATATAATATAATATAATATAATATAATATAAAAATATACAAAAACAGTTCAGATTACTCATAGGCAAATCCCATGTTTTTATAAATAGTAAAATACTTAAGATAAATCAAAACATTAAATAACAACATATTTAATATAAATAAATAAATAAATAAATAAATAAATAAATAAATAAATAAATAAATAAATAAAGCTAAATTGCAAATAGCGTAACATATATAAGAAATGTTTTAAATCATTTTACATGAAAAAAAAATGTATACATGTTTGAAACAACAAAATTGTGAGTATGTTAAGGAGTTGTTCACAATAAAAAAAAAAAAAAAAAAAAAAATTAAAACTGCCATGACATTTGTATTGTAAATTGTAAATTGGATTTTAATCTGCAAACTAGATTAAATCAATTAAGAAGATTAAAATTCGTTTTCAATATTCAGGGACATGACTCAAATCCTAGCAGGAGCATTGCTGGATATCAGAATGCACTACATCTGCATGGGTTTCTTCGAAATGTCTCTCACCTCGTCCTGTCTGACATAAGAGTTTGATTATTCCAATGCTGTCTTAAAGGCTTATCTCCCACACCCTCTGAATAAAAACCAACCCAGAGCTTAGTCTATCAAGCTGCAAGCATGTAGACAGCCCCGAGGCGAGAAAAAAAAGAAAATATTGATCAATACTGTCAAATAGGCAACTTGGAGACTCTAGTGACAGTGAGGAAGGTGAGAGAGCAGGTGAAAGAAACCCTTCTGTTTGACAAATCAGCCTGTGAGGGTGATGATTTGGCTGGAGTGTTTGTGATTCACAGTAGATGGAGGACTTACCGCAGGACTTCCTCCAGACAAGCCCAAAGAGCTTTTGTGTTGGAAATCACCTCTGTTGACCTGAAAGGGCTCACCCTGCAGCGAACGCCACTTTTCACACATAAAGCACTCTCCCTGGGTGAATAACAGTCCGAGGATGTGGAAGTATAGCTGAGGAGGTGAGGATATGGATACATCCTTTCTTTTCTTTCATAAATCAGTGAGAGAAGCTCTCATTGAACCCGCCACTGTGGTTCTTGACACTAAATGGCAACCTAAAGATCATGTTAGACACAATATTTGGCCTAACGCAAGGATTCCCTTCTACTCAGCCATACCCTTGAAACTCTCACTTCTTGACTTATCTGATAATTATAGCATGGTGTTATAAACTTATGACCTCAGAATAGTTAAAGAGGAAGAGAATAAGACGTGCTTGTATACGCCTGTTTAGGGACATTTTAATTTTAGAGCCACCTGAAGGCTGATGCATGCATTTGCATATGTTAGGCACTTCTTACCAGGGGAAAAAAGAAAAACAGAATTGTTTCTACACCCAAGTGCATTATCCTAATGAAGAATCCGATGCATATGAAGCCATTTTATTTTCTTCAAATTTAGTGATGGCCTCCGGATAAATGCATGTTTCTTTTATGAGTAAATGCTAACGTGTAGAATATGCACTACATGAAGATCTGCTGTATTCATGTGGGTTCGGATCTGGCCTGTGTCAGGTCAAAAGGCCAATCTTGGTATATAGTTGATTGTACTGTAGCAAAGAACACAATTTAAAGATGAAAAGAAACTGACATTTTACTAAGGTTCAGCTATCCAAACTTTTAATTACTATCAACAGATAACACATTAGTGTTATTTTCATATTAAAATGCTGAGGCCAGATAAATTTCATTCGGTACCGTGCTGTGCAATAACAATGACCCCAGAGAGTTATCCGGAAGATAATGAGTCTCTGTTACTCAGAATGAGTGCAAACCATAAGATGAATGCAGGTAGAGTTCACCCTGATTCGTTATCCATTCCAAATATAATAGCATCATGTTAGCAAGAAAACAGATGCAGTAGTAAACTGCAAAAAATATAAATATAATGATATCAAAAAAGCAAGTAGCTCTAATTACAGAATGTACTTTTTTCACCAAAATGAGTATGTCAGATGTACAGAATCATTGAGTTTTGAAGAAGAATATTTACAGTTTAAATCCCTCAGGTCAGGGCATTCTAATTCCATTGCTAACTTTGGATCAAATTAATCAGTTTACTAAATATCTATTTGGCTGACACTTGTATTCTCCGAGTTTTACAACGCATTCAAGCCATTCAATTTATCACTGGGAATGACCCATGACCTTGTTAGCACCAAGCTCTTCTAGTTTATCTACAGGCATTTTAAGCGCTGCATTTTTCTTCTTTTGTCTTTTTTTAACAAGTGGTTTTCTAAAAACACATTTAAAGAGGATAGTTCACCCCAAAAAAGAACATTTGATGTTTACCTGCTTACCCCCAGGGCATCCAAGATGTAGGTGACTTTGTTTCTTGAGTAGATTCCCATTCACCTCCATTATAAGACTGACAGACTGCAATGGTTTGTGTTAAAAAAAAAAAAAAAATGTTTGTGTTCTACTGAAGAAACAAAGTCACCTACAGTATACATCTTGGATGCCCTGGGGGTAATCAGACAAACATCACATTTTCATTTTTGGGTGAACTATCCCTTTAAGAGAAGAGATTCCTGCTCCCTACATCTCCTCTTTGAAAGGAAAGCTTCAGTGGCGGCCACTGTGCTAATTTGTTTGTACATCAGTGTGAATGTATCCCGATAAATATTGTATGTGAGACAAAGATAGCTAGCCAGGCTTGTTAAATCTATACTGCTTTCATGTTTTGGCTGTAAAAACACCTGATGATCACTCCCTTTACCTGTCCGATCTGCCTCACTATAGACATTTATCCTCATCTTCTCTACAGGTTTGGCTTTGCATGAAGGCTCAGCAGGGATTTGCTTTTGTAGTTCAAATCTTTGTCGCGTCAGGCTTGCTGCACTGCCTCATATCAAAATGCTTTACAGATTAGACAACTCCACCTTCAAAAAAATAAAAAGTAAAATGTTTTCAAAGATTATACTTCACAGGAAAATGCAACGAAAAGCTCAAAGGGAATTCTTAATCCATCTGCTAATGATATGAAACAAATGTTCATCAGGAATGTTGGGTTTTCAAGTTTACCAAACTCCCACCAGCTGGTTTTATTTTATTTATTTATGACAATGCAAGACATTAGCTAAGTGACTCATTTACCCCATGATTTCTCCATGCATATTTAGCTTTGCAAATAATATTTAGACTCTAGCGTCTGTGACATACGGTATGCTAACCAGGAAACACTTGCAGGAGCACAACCTGACCTTTTTTGCATTTAAATTCATTTTTCAACATTTTCAAAAGCATAGATAAGGCTTTCTTAATGCAAAACACTCAATATAATGGTCTTTAAGATCCCTCAAGGGAACAAGCCTAACAGGTGTGTAGTGCTGTGGAGTTTCAAGCACGGACATAATGTGTGTGACATACTGTACATTGCATTCTATTAATAAACATGCAGGGAAACAGGACTATTTAACCATTTGTGCTCTACTGTCCATTAGATCTGTCTGTCATGTTATTTTAGTATAATATTAATATGTTGAATCTGTTTTTCATTTTATATTTTCCATTTTCATTGTAATTTAAAAATTTGAGTAATTTTATTATTTTAAATTAATAATTAGATAAATAAATGGCGAATTCAAAACTAAGACAGCGAACTTTAATTCTTAATTGACACCTGGTTGTATGAAAGAATTTAAATAGATATTTAGCAAATAAATATTCCCTTGGTCTTTTGAGATTAATGCACTTTAAATTAATGCACAATAACTTTCAGAATTCAAAACGTCCATGTGAAAATAGTATGTATTGAAAGATGTTGCACAAAAGTGGTGAAACTGATTAGTAAATTCACCCCCCAAAGTTAAAAGACTTTCCTCTTTACGATGTGTAACCCATGCCAGACTCTGGTCCTCTATGATTACAGATAACAGCCGTATCATGCCGTATCTCCCAACCATAGGCAGTTTCTTCCATCTACATGACCTTGGGGAGTGTGAAAGAGGCTGTTTTTCTTGGTAAATGTGTCTCAACAGACTGGCCTTCTCCCCTACACCTGTTCGGCTTAATATTAGCATATTTCAGTGAGGACAGAGTGTGCATGTGAAAGCAGACTGAGAGGATAAGAGAGTGGGATGCATGTGAAATACAGCACTTCACTCCTGAGGAAACACCCTCTTGTGCTGTTCTGCTACTGCAGGAAGAACTGGGGTATTTCATAAAAACACAGTGTACGGGATTCATTTGTGTGAGTGTCATCCACAGTCACAGGAATAGTTTGGAGGAATTTAATTTATAGCTGCCAATGGGTCTGCATATGTTTTCATCTTGCACTGGGAATATTTACATGGTCAAAAGCACGTATGCAGTTATGTGTTCTTAAAAAGACAACCAACAAGAGACAGACATTGCTATAACACTTGTTATTTACAGTGCCTGCTGCTTTGTTTACCACTCAAAAAAGGTTCATAAATTTAACTAGCAAAGATGGCAGCATTCAGGTTGCCACTTCCTTAACCAAACGTGCAACTGCCATTGAAATGAATGGGAATACTAACAGAGTTCTTAGTTTATATTGGAATTCTTAGTTCCTTTTAAAGTCCGATGCCAGACACTGAACTTCAACAGAAATGCACTTGGTTTGAGTGAAGTTCTGAGAAACGTTTCAGCAAACCCAACTACAGATTATACTATCATAGAAAATTAGTGGTTAATGTTTCTCTGTTAACCGGACTTTGATGTCCAGTTTGAGAAGAGACCGTCCCCATCCATACTGTGTAATCCCTTAATTTGCATACATAAATATAATCCCTTAATATGTACACCAAGGGCCTTAAAATTATTCATCAATTATGATCTCCATCCCTTAAATGTTGCTATTACACTTTTACTTTCTCTTCCAAATTTCAAGTCATTAGAGTAGGGAGAACACTTGCCATATTCCTCTCCCAACTGATGTGAATGGTAAGGCATTTAATTAAATTTGCTGTACATAAAGTCATTAGTGAGCTTTTTGAAAAATGTTATGCTCAACTGAGTCTAATTATTACCAAGTGAAAGCTGGCTTCAAAGTTATTGTCTTTGATGATGATACACGGTCTCACATCGGCTGTTCCTTTGTGATCTTCACCTTCTTTTTGCCAGAGTTCAAAGACAACAGGGATGTATTTTTAGCTTCTCCGATTAGGTAAAACTATAACCTTTCAGATCACTGCTTTAAACTCTGAAGCTGAGAAACTTTTTCTTCACCTTACTTTGTATACTTCACATAAACTTTTTTTGGTCAATGGAAAGCAAAGATTAAAGTGATTATTACGTTCTGAATATTGATATTTTTCTTACAAAAACAAATCGATTTGCTACAGAAGGCCTTTGTTCAACACCGCCCATATACACCTAAGATGACTTCAGGGTGACTAATTGCTGAACTAACCCTTTTTAGATATCTTTAATACTAGAAAAATAGTTTTTTTTTCTCCCCATTTCTAAATGGCCACCATTTGTATATAATGCAACAAAGATTGTTAAAGTCAAAATATTTTTTAATTATGCTGCCATCTTTCTGAAGTGATTTTTAACCCTCTGTAATTTGGCCCTGAATCTCAGGTGAAATTTTGTCATTTTGACCTGCCTCAGAATAGTGGATTACTCAGAAAAAATACATCCATGACATTTTATATTTGCCATCCCTCATGGAATGAATTTATTTATTTATTTATTTGAGAAATGTATACTTTAATTATTTTACTTTAATTACGTCAAGTCATCCATTTTATATTTGACTTTCCTCACTATATATGTTTATCTATAATAATAATAATTTAAAAAAAATCTACAATTTGAACCAGGGAACGCCCCTATTTATTTATTTATTTTTTTGTTTGTTTGTTTGTTTGAGAAATGTATACTTTCATGATTTTATTATAAAACGTGAATCACAGTATGCTCTGCTTTTGAAAATGAATCAAGAATCAAATTTGTCATTAGTTTCAAAATAATGATATAAAATTATATTAAAACTAAAAATACTACTTCAGCCTGTCTACTTCAAACCGTCATGTTACTTGCCATTATTATTTATGAAATTTATTAAAACTATTTCTATACACCAATTTGATTCACCATTCTTTTCAGTGCACAAGAAAACACAATGCCTGTGTGCAATAAATAAAAACCGTCTGTGACAGTCTACTCTAAAAGAATCGCTGATGTCCACATGATGTTTCTTTTCTTGTTTAAGTGAGCTTCACATGACAGCGAAGAATGAAAAAAAGAAAAAAATGTCAAGAGGCATTCATTTAACATGTCAGCCCTCTTTCTTCTTTAATTAGTGAGTGTGAGAGACCTCTTACAGAAAAGGGTGAGATTTCAGTCAGAAGGTGAGACACAGCGGACAAAATCGAGTTGTTTCGAAACAGCTAGTGGGACATAGCCTTTATTTCGTTGCAGTCATTATTTTCTCCATTGTCTAGAGATGCTGCTTTGCTGAACCCTCAAAGGTTAAACCCTGTTTCCTGATTCAAACACCATTGATCTCAATGCCTAGCTGCCTCCTCTCAGCTCAGCCTGACTCAGCAGGATCACAAGGTTTAAATGCTTCAAAGCCAAACCCATTAAAACACAATAACTTGTTAAATGAACGAGGTGCTGCCAATGTTTTGGAATGCAATTTAGCACAAGAAATCACTTATGAAAATCCCTGTTTGGAATGTAAGGATTAGTCAGAGCACATTCTTTAAAGTATCTAATGATACCACAGCTCAGCTGAAAGATCCATCTCTTTCCTCAGATAAAGGTTTCTAAGTCTTCCTGTGGGAAAGAGACAAGTGAACCTAGACGGTATGCAGGCCTTTCGCTAAAAAGGAACAGCAGCAAAACATAAGAGAACAACAATAATTGCACAGGGTTTCTTGAGTCTATTCTTACTGTTAAATAAGAAACATCAGAATGCTGAACCATATGGAGTCATTTAGACATTCTAAATTTTGACATTTAGACATTCACCCCCCCCCACCCCCACCCCACCCTCATATTAAATTAATGAAAGAACTATGAGTTTCTTTTTATAGTGCTTTTTGTTTTAGGTTTGATAACTTGAAAATTAAAGTAATATGATTATTCTTTCAATTCAGTAGTATTTCAGTTAGAACCTGTTGGACTGTCTGCACTTGTAAATGCTGCTTGAACTGCTTGATATTTATCTTCTGGTTCAGACCAGATTTTTCAATGCAATTTTGTGGAGGCAGGCCTTTTTTTGTGAGGGTTGTATCGTTACATCATACTAAGTTAGTTAGCAGTTTACCTTTTCTTTACTTGACAACACCTTTTCGAAAGGACTGAACATTTGTACATTTCAAATCACAATAAACAGAATAATAACTTTGTTCAACCACAAGACGATTCAAATACCCCAGTAGTTTGTCAGGAATGGTGTAAATACTGAAGTTTGGTGCTGTTAGGTGGCTTGGCTGTAAGCCAGCTATTGATCATAAATCCGGTACCAACAGAGGAAAAACTGCTGACAGCTCATGAATTTACCAAGGACATAGGTGTCTATTATTTAATCATCATGCTTTGGGGAAAGCGATCAGCTTTCTTTCTCCTAAATTCCTCTCAATAGGAGCTGCCACTCCAGAACCAAAGCGTAAATTGCAACTGTTCCCCTCTCCTCATTTCAGCCTTGTTGCTCTTCTTGACGTTAAAATTGAGTCAATTCCCGTTTCCACCATACAAAGGTAGAAATATTTCAGTATGAGAAACAGCACAAGTAATAGGATTTAATGGCAATATATAATAATAGGTAACAGAAAAATAATACGTTAAAATTGTTAGTGTATTTAATGCAATATAAAGACAAATCAGAACTGTTCATCCCGAGCAACCCACAGCGGCATTTCATTTCTTAATCCACATTTTGAACCAATTGGGTGAACCAATTGGCGCTTTGAACCAATGGCATATGCTTTAGCTTTGAAGTGGCACTGTACAGACTGATTGGTGTATGACATCAAAGTACCGCGAGAGCGATTCAAAAGCGCAAGGAGTCGTCTGCTCTCTAAGCTCTTGTAGTTCTTTGATGTCACACACCTATTGTTCTGATGGTGATGATTTGCTTCAGGTCGAACAAACCTAATGGTTCAATGAACCATTCATAAAGAACCCTTTACTTCACTCTTGAATGAATCAGCCATTTGAACGAATCAAATGAATGAATAAATGACTCAATGACTTAACCACATACTGGCAGTTTTAGTTTATTACTTAGAGTATCATTTTATTAAAGAAATAATTTCATATTTTTATAGTAATAATAATACAATTAAGAAAATAAATTAATAAAGTTATAGTTCACCCAACCAAAAATTAAAATTCTGTCATCATTTACTCTGCTTTGCACAACAATGACTTTAAATTATATTTTCAGAGTAATTTCTCCAAATTTGATTAATTAATTACTACATCATGTAATTAATTAGATTAAAAATGTTAAACGCTTACCAGCCCTAACATATATACAAATTTTAGTATTGGTTTATACAAACACTTAAAGGGTTAGTTCACCCAGATAGCAAAATTATGTAATTAATAACTTACCCTCATGTTGTTTCAAACCCGTAAGACCTCCGTTTATCTTTGGAACACAGTTTAAGATATTTTAGATTTAGTCCGAGAGCTCTCAGCCCCTCCATTGAAGCTGTGTGTACGTCTACTGTCCATGTCCAGAAAGGTAAAGAAAAACATCATCAAAGTAGTCCATGTGACATCAGAGGGTCGGTTAGAATTTTTTGAAGCATCGAAAATACATTTTGGTCCAAAAATAGTAAAACAACGACTTTATTCAGCATTGTGTTCTCTTCCGTGTCTGTTGTGAGAGAGAGTTCAAATCAAAGCAGTCTGGATATCCGGTTCGCGAACGAATCATTCAGTTCACCAAATCAAACTGAATCGTATTAAACGGTTCGTATCTCTAATACGCATTAATCCACAAATGATTTAAGCTGTTAACTTTTTTAATGTGGCTGACACTCCCTTCAAACTTCAAACAAACCAATATCCCGGAGTAATTCATGTACTCAAACAGTACACTGACTGAACTGCTGTGAAGAGAAAACTGAAGATGAACACAGAGTGAATGAATCAATGTTTTGTTCGTTATCTGGCTCGTCTCGGTGTTGTGGTTCTCATCTTCAGGATTTCTGGCACATCATACATTATTACTTCTACTGTGCCATTTTGAACTTAGAGAGAGCGACCCCCCGGCTTCTAGTATAAATGAAATATGCATTGCATGTTTTGAATATGAATAAATCATCCAGTCATACGTAGACTATTTAGTTTCTTCACCCATATGTACACACATCCAAAGCACACACACAGAAAAAGTTATTTAAAATGCGTCTGGTTAACATTGTTGTTGATCTATCAGCAAGATGCATGTAAAAATGCATGGGCTATTATTGTTGTTAATGTTGAGGTTATTTTAGCTTCGTACATTACGTTTAACTGCACTGTTAAATAGGGCGATTTTTACCATTGAACTGAACTGTGTGCATGTGTTTTAGACACTTGCATTGTTCTTGCCCCATCCATGCAATAATTCTATCAGCCGAGTTTTTTCTTTACTATTTTCTCTTTTTCCGTGTAGGCTGTGTGTGCAGGTAATATCGACGGTATGACCCATTTAAGGAGCTGACAATATTACGATTTAATATCAGAGCATAGCTCACATTCACTAAAATATTGAAACGCTATGCTGATTCAAAACAACAACACTGGTGGCTGAAAGTCAAAGCAAACCGTCCCACAGTTGAGCTGGAAGTTACCCGAGTCAGACCCGTCTGTTATTGGCTGAACCCCAGAAGTTTGAAAGTGCTCACTCTGTTTCTCCATCTGAGCCTCATTTGTCATTTTTTTGTCCTTTGTAGTTTTGGTGAAAAATAAATGTAGCAAAGTTGAACACATATTAGTATTATTTTACTACTTTATTTTATTTTAAGTAAAAGTACCACAGTTTAATTATAGGCCACTCAAGAAAGTAGAAAATGGACTCAAGTACTGTAGTGAAAGTATTTGTAATTAATTACTTAACACCTCTGGATATTGCTTAACGATATGATGTACATATGAGACAAGAACTTTTGCCCCATATCTTGAATTTAAGGGACATTCTAACTGCCTCGTATTTGTCATCAATGCAATATACAGTGTGTATATATATATATAGCTACTATTATTAAGTGCTAGTGCTATTTTCATACCATTCATTTCAACATTCTTTTGAAAAATAAATAAATAAAAAAGTTATTTAATATGTTATTGGATTTTTCCCTTGATTTGCCATTCTAATAAGACTTTGAGAAATAATTGCTTTTCAAATCACAAAAGGGTTATGAGACATGCATCATAAATTTTAAAGTCTCAGGTCATCTGTGAAACTAGCTGTTCAATGAAGGAAAACAACACAGGAAAGAAAGTGAAAAAGAGTAAAGCAACTTTTCTGAGACTTGGTAGATGAAAGGGTAGTTTTTTGAACATTAAAGTATGTCAACATATCCTGTTACACCAAATACACCAAATAATAATTTTTTAAAAAGCATCATATGAGAACTTTAAATATAAATGAGAAGTTGGACTTTTTTATTTATTTATTTATTTTTAAATACAATTATAAAGATTATTTACTAGGGGAACATAACAAAAGGATGGCATGTCCACGATCTTGAATTTAATATGACAAAATTGTCATGTATCATTCTATAAATAATGGTTTATATAAATAGTGCTGCCTATATTTTTGATAGTCAGTTAAATATTTTACAAATGGAAGGAGTTCGATCTAAATTGACTTTGTATGATTGGAACTAAATGCAAATGAAAAGATCAGATTAAGATGAATAATAAGTTCATTAAACATACATTAAACAGCTAAATTAAATACAATTAAATGGATATATTAAACTAATACGTTATAGCAATATCTCTTCCAGACACTTTTATCTCTGCAGGCATGAAACAATAGCTGGGGTTAACTAATCACCTAACCAGCTTAATCAAAAACCACTCAGTGTCGACTGTAAGTCAGTCAACTACTGTATATGTTTTCTCTGCAGTCGTCACTTCTTTTTAGTTCCGTTTCGGTTGGACACAGTATGCCACAAAACCTGAGATTTGTCTAAATGAAGGACATGAAGGATCTCTTGCATTTACTATGGTATAGCTGATTAGCACTGTTCATTTATTTTCTGAACTGGGACTGAAGATAGTGTTTTTACATTAAAATGATTACATCATCTTTAAAAACTCAATAAAGCTTTACACAAACTCAATTTACCATTTCAAAAGTGTATTTTCTTTTTATCAATACCTCCATCCACCTATGTAAGTCTAAGAAATAAATCAGCATGACTTCATCTAAAAGGAGCAGCGGTGGCAAACCACACTTGCTGAGAGAGCACAGACCTCCCCCCTGAGAGGGTCTATCACCTTCCATCTCTACCACACTGAGGAACATCACACTGCAGGAACATCTTAATGTTGTGTCTGCCCACACTCTCACCTGAAAACACACAGAGACAACAATTTACTCACTTCAGTTCACAGTTTACTCAGGCTTACCAAACTCAGATCATAGGTTTTACAAAACCAGACTAAACACTGCTAAACTTCATTCTGTTAACGGTTGCTGATTTAACTAAATACAGATTAAAAGGTCAGTTCACAGAAAAACATTCTGCCATTATTATTCTGTCATCATGTCGTTCCCATTCTTTATACAAATGCAGTTTAAAGCAGATCTATGAAGTCCTAACTATATTCCCAGGGACTAAAATGTAAGTTTTAATGGCTCTATAATCCCCTTCCCATGGAAAGATCAAATATACCACCTATCATGCAATATGGACATCAGTGTGATATAGACCTAAGTTTCTTTTCAAAAAGACATTTCATCAGTTAAACAATCAGTATGTTGTTACACAAGAGAATATTCCACTGAACCCATCCCTCACAGTCTCGTTTTCATTCGTCAAAAATGTAATATTGCGCTACTCAGAATAAGGTCTACTGTCAAACCTGAAGAGACACATCAATAAGATTTGAAATTAAGCTCCAGTCTATTCAGAAAGTTCCTGTATGGCATTAAAGTTTTAGAAGTAAGTGTGTTATGCTCACCTGCATTTAACACTTGGAAAAAAAGTCAACTGAAAAATCATTACAGTTTAAAAGAACTGCTTTTGATTTGAATGTTTTATAAAGTTGTTCATTCAGAATCAGAATCAAAGTTAGCTTAATTTGCCAAGTATTGTTGCTAGTGATGGCTTTTTAAGCCCTTCCTCACTAATGTAGGGTCATTGCTTAAAAACAGGCTTTTCAGAGTAGCTTCTCTTAGCTAATCTTATTCAGTGTGTATTTGGCCTGTTTGTACATGGCTTTGTCCCCACTCCTGTAGGCATCCTATTTGGCCCGGTAAAGATGTTTTAGTTTTGCACTAAACCAAGGTTTATCATTGTTAAACGTTAAGTCGTGGTTGGAATCCACAAGTCCTCACAGAAACTGACGTTGTATGTCATTAAAATCACAGAGAATGATAAAGAAAGAGTCCGGGTAACATTGCTCTCTCTCTCTCTCTCTCTCTCTCTCTCTCTCTCTCTCTCTCTCTGTGTGTGTGTGTGTGTGAGAGAGATCTGATCAGCATGCTGTTCTAGCGCCATGCTCACACAAGCGTCAGGAGGAATGCATAAACTCACCAGAATAAACAAGGAAAACTCCTGCAGCGAATAAAAAAGACTTACAGTTAATAAAGAACACTTCATCTTTAAAACTGTCACATCTGTAAACCAGTCTTCATTGATATAAATGCATAATCCACGTCTCTCGTTTTCCCTGATGACTCTGTGAAAGGATCCGCTCTGAACAGCTGGAAACCCGTTAGATGAAACGGGCTGTCCGGGATGTCAACCGGCTTTCCATGAAACACAGTGCAGCAGAGTTTTAAAAAGTCCTTGTTTTTGTGTCACGCTCCAAAGGGAAATGCTTCCTTTGGGAAACAATTATAAATTATTTTTGAGTGGGTGAAGAGTAGTAATTTGTCAAATAAATAAATAAATAAAAAAGGATATAGTAAAAATACCAAAGAGCTACAAACCGAAGCAACAATGCACAGCAGCATCTTTTTCTATTCCTGCAATGACAAAGCTGAAGCTACCTGAAGGTTCTGAAAGTCTCCTTTTTGTGATCCACAGATTAAAAATAAAATAGAATAAAATAAAATAAAATAAATATACAGGTTTGGAATGACATGAAGATAAACATAAGAATGCATAGCAACAATAACGGGATTTTTTTTTATGTAAAAATTATCGCGTCTTTCTAAAAAAAAACTAAAAAAACACAGTCCTTTTGTTAACATTCCATATAGCTTACACTTTTCCACTCACATAAACAATATAAAAAACACATTAGATGTTTTGCTTCATTCCCAGAGAGAGTGGCTGTCTCATCAAAAGCTGATAATGACAGCACTCCTCTGTTTCTGGAGCAATGAGTATTTGTATGAACAGTCATCCCTCTGAGGTTTTAACACCACACACACACACACACACGCAAACACACATCCATGTACCAAAGTCCATCAATCTGTGGATTTGATTTCCCTTGGTAGAAAAAAAAAAAAAAAGGAAAGAAAAGAAACGAAAAAGCACCCAGAAAGAAACAAAAGTAATGGAACATTTCCTGGTCGAAGTGTCTGTGAACTGTGAATATTTGGAGATAATCCAGCTTTGTGTTTTGCGGTAAAGCGCCGCTCTCCTCCAGTGTCACAGTGACTTATCATTACTATAACAATTAAAACAACATTAGGCACACAAAACGCACAAGAAATAACTCTCACCATATAAAACAAGGTGGATATAGCTTTGATCAGCCTGATCTCACAATCAAAACGTACATATTTAGACGTAAATTAAAACTTTCCAACACCTATGTGCCTTTACTTATTTATAGTGTCGTTTACGTATTATCTGGACGTAATTACAGGTTTGATACGTATCTAAATTTAAGCAAAAATAACCTCAAATACGTACAGATAGAACGTGTTCTCTGAACAGTCAGTTATCCATATGCTCATGAAGCTGCTTTTCAATGCGTATCTGATTAATTTTTTTTAATATTTATGTATATTTTCCCTTTTTATAATTTTTTTTGATAAATGTAAGATCCCTATACCCCACCCGAACCTAAACCTACCCATTTTATACAGAATGTTAAAAGAATAAAACATAATAAAACAATTTTAGTAAAAATATTACATTAAAACGTTATTTTGTGCCACTAAAAGTGGGTACCAAAAGTAGTTGAAATGATAATGAGTTCCAGTCGCAGTCCTCTCTGGAGGTAATTGTTTTTATAGGGTACAGAGCAGAATTTAAAGGGGGGGTGAAATGCTATTTCATGCATACTGAGTTTTTTTACACTGTTAAAGAGTTGGATTCCCATGCTAAACATGGACAACGTTTCAAAAATTAAGTTGTACGTTTGAAGGAGTATTTTTGTTCCCAAAATACTCCTTCCGGTTTGTCACAAGTTTCGGAAAGTTTTTTTTTTCGAGTATGGCTCTGTGTGACGTTAGATGGAGCGGAATTTCCTTATATAGGTCCTAGGGCACTTCTGCCGCAAGAGCGCGCGCTCCCATATAGCAGAGCAGAGAGAGGCTGAGCACAGACATTTCACTGATCAGAGCGATTCACTGATCAGAGCGAGAGCGTCGCGAAAAGTCACAAAAGAAGTGTGTTTTTGGTTGCCAGGGCAAGACAACCCTGCATAGATTACCAAAAGAAAACAGCATTAAGGGACCAGTGGATGGAGTTTATTTTTACAGTGCATCAACGGAGTTGTGCAAGTGTTTTTGTTTGTTGCCTGCATTTCGAAGATGCTTGTTTTACAAACAAGGCCCAGTTTGACGACGGATTTGCGTTTTGTTTATTTCTCAACGAAAAAGGGTCACGATCGTGTGTTGGAACTGCAGGCGGTGAGTAAAACTGCTTAAAATATCTCTGCCTTCTTGTTAGTGCGTCCCCTCCCATGCCGGAGACCCGGGTTCGAGCCCCGCTCGGAGCGAGTCGTTGCTGCTGCTCTCGTTCAGTTTCAGCCTCGGGATCTGATTCTGGATCATAAATAAATGGCTGAATCTGACTGTAAGCCATGGTTTGTTTTGGTGATGGTTTTTCCCTCACGGTAATGTCACAGCATCCACATGCTCTCAACACAAAAGCTTACTGGCGCTCGTGATGCTTTAGCTCCGCCCACACGTCAAGCCTCCAGCCGGTCGTGTTTTTCCGGGAAAAATCGGTACAGACTATCTTTCTCTTATGAATATAATAAAACTAAAGACTTTTTGGAGTTATGAAGGATGCAGTACTACTCTATAGGTACTCAAGATTAACAGGATATTGAGTGAAAACGAGCATTTCACCCCCCCCTTTAATTTATTAATCCGTGAAATTATGTATCTGTCTTCTCTCCGTGAAGGCGCACTGGCGCAGCACCAGTACTGATTTCAAATCTTTCAAAAGACGACATGTCGCAATCTGTGACGAATTAGGTGAGAACCAATGAGCGTTCGATATCAGTGCCGTAAACCAAGTCGTGGCGCACTGGCGCTATTTTCAAATTCGAAATCATAACGAGCGCGGGCTTTGACTGTGACAGTCGCTGTTGCTGAGAATGAAGATGAAGATCGATTGATAAAGGGCTAAATTTGGATATGTTCCTTGCAAACATCTGGATTCTAAAGATATGGAGTACAGCAAACAAATAAAATGGACGTGATTTGTAATTTTATGCTGTGCTTTTGTGTATCTATGGTTGTATTGCACAGAAATGTTATTTCCTATTAAGTAGATGAGTAAACTGTTTTCAATAAAAATATGTATTGATATGACAAGTAAATACAACAGATTTAAATCATTAAAGCCAAGATTTTAATATTAATACATGGGAATTCATATACATTCACACTTTACGTTAGATTATTTAGGTTTTTCCGCTGCTAACACATAACTATTTGTACGTTTTACTGCTATAAATACGTCTGAATTGTAAGTTTTTATGTGCATGAAAACGTAAGTAAATGTACGTGTGGTAGAACCACAATTAACGTAAAAATACACCCATATTCTCATGAGATCACGTTGCAACCTTTGATCCACAATTGTGATTTAGCATCAGCTAGATGTCAGGCTGTTTAAATATGAGCCAGGCTGCTCAGAGTTGGAAACGCTAAGAGGATACTGGGTAATTAAAAAAGTACAGAATTACATTTTTTTAAACACATATAAGCCATTCACTTGATCTCAGAGGAAAATGTATTTACTTAGAGGTTGAAGTTTCATTTTATCAACTTTGTCGCAGATATTTCTTCTAAAATTCCAAAACATAGACAATGTGGCATACAGTAAGGTAAAAACACAGAATAGAGCTATACCATTCAAACTGATAGTCCAGAATTTGGATATGGAAGAATTTGATGTAAAATATTTTTTCTGACTTTTTATTTGCAAGATGTGGAATAATGCCAAACCTGGGCACAGTTTAAAACATTTGAGCCATCTTTACTGAATCTCAAAAATAAAAAAAAATAAAAAAAAATAAAATTATATATATATATATATATAATGAGACAATGTTCCTTAATTAAAGTTGTTTATCCCCTTAAATAAATGTACATGTTCCCACAGCAAATTATTGTTGAAATAAAGAATATGCAGAAACAGTTCGGTAATACATATAAGCATTACCAGAACAAATCTGTGTCATAAACCTGACAATATATATATATATATAGAGAGAGAGAGAGAGAGAGAGAGAGAGAGAGAGAGAGAGAGAGAGAGAGAGATGGTGATACAGCTCCCTCAGAGAAAAAAACAAAACAAACAAACAAACACAAAAAACATTACAATCTTTATTTAAAATTGTACTTTTCTTTTAAATGCATGTGTGGCCCACATTGCACTTTACACAAACAACATTAGTATTCATTCTGGGCACATCTGCCAAAACAAGCATTGATCTGAACTATGACATGATGATGCTTTTTGATGTATTGACAGCAAACTACTATAAAAAATGAATTGCTTGGCAAAGGCCACGTCAATTTACTGACCCAATTTTCAGGGGACATGAAGGCCAAAATCCGCTTATTCCGTCGCCTAAATGACTTTCAGGATCATAACGGTTCAAAATAAGCTACCTCATGCACTGGAGAGATTAGAAGTCCAGTCATAAGTCATGCGATTCATTAGGTCAAAAATAACTGACTGAAAAGGATCGTTCTCGTCTGAGCCTGAACATTCAGTCAATGAAAGATCAGATTACATCATTAATATACTACAATAAAAACTTTATTCTAAAAAAGTGTGTATTTATCCTACCATCCGTCTATCATATAAATATATATTTTTTAAATATTTATAATGATTAGAAATAATTGATATATACCCTGATAATAAGTATTTTGTTATAATTAACTGGTAGCCAGACGCATGTGAAAGAAGATGCAATTTGTTTCACCATAAGTCCTACTGAATGGAACACTATTAAACATAAATTAAATCTCATAAGTAAACGTATTAACATTGACAGACATAGATAACAAATGTCTCTGCAAAGATAGTTCCCAGCCTGGCTTTCCCAGAGCATATAAAACAGGATTACAGTATCCAGACAGTTCGAATCAATGTGACCTCTGTATGAATACCATCAGTGAGAAGAGAGCTGAGCAGAGAGAGAGGACAGAGGGTCATCTGTTGAGCTCACCACGTGATAATATCCCACAAGTGTTCAGCCTGTGAATGAAAACTCAGGACTCAAACGAGAAAGACTCATGTTTGGCACAAAGCTGCGCTGTAAGATCACCCAGAACCCCTTTCTCTGTACAAACCTCCTGCAGAGGCACCTGAGAATTCAAGAGAACACGTGATATGCAGAGACGCAAATTGGAGTCAATATGAATATTTTAAATTGAATCCCTCTTACGTGCCAACCTCTTCCCTCCAGTCTGGTGCGTAACAGCCAATCAAATCAATTTCCATGGATAAAATCAAGTCCCAACCTACATTTGCACTTGGAAATATTTCAGATTATGGAAGTAATGCCATTTTTATTTTTTATTTTTATAAAGTCTACTTTTCTTAAATGCAAATGCACTCTTCTAATGACACACTCTCTCTTATAAGTGATAATTAATAATAATAATAATAATAATAATAATAATAATAAAAAACTGAATCAACATTGTTATTGCTTCATATTAACTGTGTTACTGTATGCACATACAAATTCCACGGTGAATCTCTCCAGATACATGAAAATCATTAAATGCATTAAAACTAGTCAAAAAGCAAGAATTATAAAATATCAGTCAGATCAATTAATTTTGTAACTTAAGAAAAAATTATGAAATGATGATCTGATTATCTGTAGTCACATGTGCTGCACAGCAGAGCTTTGATAAAATGGAACGGCACAGTCAGCGAGAGCATGACAGATTTTCTATTTTTAAAATTAAACACAAACATTACTCACACATCAGACATCAATCAACACATGCCAACACCAGAATGCACCACAGCCGAGTAAGCCAGTATGTGCAGAAAAAGAGGGAAAAGGGAAATAGCTTTCAGATTTTTAGTAGCTTGTAAATATTTTAACTGTTTTGCCCTTTCTGGTTTATTTTATTTTATGTATAAAAAAAAAAAAAAAAAATATATATATATATATATATATATATATATATATATATATATATATATATATATATATATATATATATATATACTAGTTTTTATGCTCCAAAGACTTTGGAAAGCAATTATTATATTTTTATTACATTATATATGAGCCATGAGCCTTGCAGTAGGTGCTTCTGGAAATTATTGTACTATTTTAGGGTGCAGCCTTTATTTTATGAATTAATCATCCCTGCATACATCCACACATCAAGATTTCTCACAGTTTTTGTTCCATAATGAAAATCAATGGACATGTGGATGGACTCCAGTTGAAACGATACCCATTCATTTAGCTCTGACTCAATAACTCGCTAGCTTTTTCCAACCATTTGAGTCTGCCTTCTGTGCTGAGGATTTATTTATTTATTTATTTTTTTTTTTTTTTGAAGGGGGGGGGACTGTTCTGTAGCAACATTAGCTGAGAGTGAACACTGACCATGACAGTTATGACACAAACACACACACACACACACCATAATCATAAGCCATGCACTAATGCCTCGGTGAAGTAAAGGACAGATCTGGTTATGCTGGCAGTTTTGGACTCAGGCAATCTGTGTGTTTTCCATTGTCAGGTCCTGTGTGTACTGTCACTTAACACAATCAACACACTCACTACTGTGTCTCTCTGTTGACCTCCAGACCCCTTCTCAACTAAACACACACAAAGTGAAAGAAAAGAAAATAAAAGAAAAGAAAAGAAAAGAAAAGAAAAGAAAATAAAAGAAAACTGAAAGTTCAGTGTCGCATACAGGGGCTTAAAACATTTATCAGTAAGACTAAATTATCTCACCATTGATGATGCTCTCTTTCCCCTATTTGCACAGGAATGGAATATCATTTTTATATTCTTTGAGGAGACACATTTATTTGGTCAAGTGTAAATGGAACAGTGTCCGGGATCTGGCAAGCCCGGTTCCAACCAATCCACAACGCTCACGTTCCTCAGAGTACTAACCAGCCACACCTGCCCCGCATCAAGGATCCAATCAATGCACTATAAAACACTCACCATAATGTCAGTTCTCCATCAAGCCTCCAACAGGAACAGTCTCTTCACATTTGCCTCCTAAATTCCTGACACTTCACTGCTTACCAGACTTAACGTATACTTACCCTTGTTTAACACCAAACCTGTTTCCTTGTTCTGCTGCCCTCACAAAGTTACGTTATAATCAATGATTCGATTCTTTGTTCTAATGAGAGGATTTGCGAGCTTGCAGAACTCGACACCATTGTGTTCAAGAAATCAACAGATATGTCTTGTGATTGGCTACATTGCTCAACGCTGTGAACATAAACCTTAAACACTCTTCACAAACACACTGGAGCAATTGCATGAAAAGAGAAAAAGCGTTTGCCAATATTATTTTTCAGTTTGTATGTACATTCCAGAAAATTCTTTGCACAAAAATATTTTGATGTAGATATTTTATAACCACGCCACGGTGGGCCAGACTATATATAGACTCCACCCCTGCACACAATATGTAAAAAATAGGCTACTGATCTGAGCAAGTGTAACCCCTCTCTCCCGGGTCCTCACCGCCACACCTCTGTCTTGTTCCAAGTGGGTCTCGAAGCAGGGTCCGGCGGATGCACTAACAAGTAGGTTAAATGACTGCAGCCTCTAGCGTCTTGAGATCAGGGGAGTGAGGTTTACCTGCACAGCACCTACTCGCTGGCCTCCGTTACAATCACCCCCCTAAACCTCACTCCCATCTGGGTCACGGCACCAATGTAACCCCTGTCTCCCGGGTCCTCACAGCCACACCTCGTTCTTGTTCCAAGTGAGTCTCAAACCTGGTTCTCTGGGATGGGAGGTGGGCACACTAACAAGGAGGCTAAATGACTGCAACTACTAGCGTCAGTCACTAGCACGTCTCTTGAGATCAGAGGAGTAAGGTCTACCTGCACAGCACCTACTCGCTGGCCTCTGGTACCCGAGTACTGGAATTGGGAACCACTGATGTGGTCTATTGCATATCACATAAGTGGCTGTGTTTAGAAATTGAAGCTCCCCTGATTGTTCATAAGAATAGTGTCTAAATAAGCCAATTCTGCCATGTATTAGTTCAGAATTAGAGTTCATTCAGGTCTGATTAACAGTGCAATTTAGTTGGTCGGTGAAGATGATTGCAATAGCCTTAATGCTGATGTGTGTCTGAGGGCGTACTGTCTTCCACTTTGTCTTTTTCTTATTAGTCTGTGCTTCGCCCAAAGCGGATGTGGAACTACAGAAAGACAGTTTACAACTTGTTTTAACAATTTTACCATATCTCAGCAGGAATAAGACACTAAACAAGTATTAAGACTTAAGCATGGAACTTATCCAATTTGCTATTATACAGTTACCAACAGTATATTCAGTTGTCATAGATACAAATGACAGCTCAAACTCATTTCTTCAAAAGATTTCCTATTGAGAAGTCATATGGCATCAGAATTATAGTTTTCACTTGATGGGCGATACAATGGATCGGCAACACAAATGGAAAACACTTTCACTAAACAAAGTAGCACCCAATTCAAAACACCCTAGCGAATGCTTTTTATTTATTTTTTTTATTGTATACCAGAGCATGTCAATATGGAAGAGCAACTGTCAGTCTAACAGGAATCAGAACAGTCTGTATATGTGGCACCAGTCAACTTTTTTACTATGTCTTCCTCACCATTTATTTATTTATTAATTTATTTCTCCCACCCGCAGTTCCATAGCATTTTTTTTTCCCCTCAAATCCATTAGAATGTCAGGTAAACCTAAAAACTGCTTACATTAAAAAGTTTGGAAGGCCTGTATGCAAACAAACAAGAGTTCTTAATATCGGATTTAACAAATGCTGGATATAATTTTACAGACTATACATTTTCTTATTAACCAAAAATCAGAGATGGAAATCATTTTAGCCTTCAGTGACTATGCAGGAAACCATGTTGATTTAATATATATATATATATATATATATATATATATATATATATATATATATATATATATATATATATATATATATATATATATATATAATTTTAATAATAAAAAGACAAAAGCATGCCATTTTAATAATGCATGTTATAAATAAATGTCAAATACATCAAGATGAAAAGATGCTTACACGAAACATGTGTTTTGCACCTGCTTTGAAATAAGCTCTTTTATTGAGGTTGAAAAGGGAATACAATGTCACAATATCATCTTTAAAGACACTGAGGGTGAGATAATTGAAAGGAATAGAAGTGAATAAAGGGATCAGATTGTGGTACATAATGAGGCAGGAACAAAGAAAGCACAGATTGTTGAAACTCATGAGCGCACAGACACAGACAGACACACAGCTGGTCCTGAGAGAGCAAAGCAGTCTTGTTATAAGAGGGCTGTGGTCCACAGCAGACAGCAGGGTCCTTCGATTAGCTTGCTCACTAATGACACTGACACACCTGAGTCCTCAATGTCCTTTTTTTTTTTTTTCCTAGAGGGAAGCACACAGGACACAGACACTGCCAACCCAATACAGACACTCCTCTTCTATCCCATTTGAACTCCAGAAAATCAGAAGGAATACAGAGACGAGAAAGATAATAAACTGAGAAAGAGTTGACTCGGGGACTGGTTTTAAAAAGAGATGTAACTATGTAACTGTCTTCTTTTAACTATGTATTATATAAAAAAATAATGCATTAAATAAATTAACACTGAACAATGTAGCGATATCAATAATTATTACAGTAATATTAATAATAGAGTAGATCTATACATTATTTGACATTGACAGTCCTAATTTAAATACATTTGTAATAATAATAATTATGATCATAAAAATAGAACTTTATTTATGTATTGTGACATAATTAGTATATATAAAATCCACACACACACACACACAGAGAGAGAGAGAGAGAAAGTAAATAGAACTAGAATATTAATTATAACCAATATAGTTTATTTCCAAGAAAAGAAAAGGAACACATTTAAATTAAATATTAAAAATGTATGTATATATATATATATATATATATATATATATATATATATATATATATATATATATATATATATATATATATATATATATATATATATATATATATATATATATACTCTGTGTCTGTTACATCCTTAATGAGTCTCACTTGTCACTCAGCGGATATTTAAAATCAGTGAAGAAACACATTAATGGACAACCCTATAACTATAACACAGTGTTGTGGCAAGATAACAAGGCCAGCTGTGTAGCAATTCTGTGAAGAAGTAGCACATCAAGCTGTTCAAGAGGGCAAAGAAAAACCTTACTTGTGCAAGACTAAGCTTTTTTATTCATTGAACATTTCACAGATGGTTGCAGGTGTCTTGCAATGCAGTTTTACCCACTGTGATGGTCCGTCCATTGTAATATCTCCATTCACAAAATGTAAAAAGAATTTGGTAAGCACAAACCTGATGTGCTGGATGCTACACTGTAAATAAATTAATAAATTAATGCATTAATCCTTTTGAAAATTAATAATGAATAATAAATCGAACTGTATACACAAAAATGTACACCCCTAAACATTCGATTGATTTTAAATAAATAAATAAAATGCTATTCCAATCTTTCTACAAAGTGTCATGCTTAATTCAGTGTTACTTAATGTTTCGATGTAACTGTTTGAGGAATTCACAAGCAATTTCTGAGTTAATAATAATAATAATAATAATAATAATAATAATAATAATAATAATAATAATAATAATAATTGTTTCTACATCAGTGTATGTTTCGGTGTATGCAATTTCCAGGAGATAGTGGATTTGCATTGCAAATAAATAAATAAATTATATTTGTGTTCCTGTAGCTCAAGTGGTAGAGCATTGTGTTAGCAAGCGTAGCAAGCGTTGACAAGGTTGGGGGTTCGTATCACACGGAACACATGTTAGGAAAAATTATTAGCCAATTATTAATAATTATCCAATTTTTATTGGATAAAAGCAACTGCTAAATGCATAAATGTAAATTTATTTTAATTGAAATATATATATATAACAATTTAATCCTTTAGCAATAAACATTTCCCAGAAAGAACAAATCGCTGGCTTTTGCAAAAGGTTAACAACTTTGAATTGTCTAAAGATTATTTTTAAGGAACTTACTTGCAATTAGACAAGATATCAATGAGCATTCTGCCTTTTTTTTTTTTTTGGAAATTCTGAATAACTTTAGGAATTCTGAAGACAACTTGAATGACTTCAACCTTCAGATTAGAAGCACAGTTCTTTAACTCCACACTAATAACCACTTGCGGTCTCAGTGGTAACATAAACATGCACGGTGTGCCTGTAGTAGTGAATTTGTGTACCTCTGCAAAATACTGAAAAAGTCCATAGAGTTGTTCATTGGTTCAGTGAAAATGAAACTCTACTCCGATGCCATGTTGTCTGTGTAATACAGAGAGACATAATGAGAAAGCGATTGGGACCTTCAAAGACAAAAGAGGTGTATTTCCTCTATCCTGCAGTGAGCATCTGCGTCTAATGGAGTCACTCAGTGGTCACTCATTCTCCAGGTCGATTTGTCAATGTGAGTGAAAGGGAACTGAGCTCACTGATAGTGTTCTTTTGAAAACACTCTCCAGTCACAATCATTGTTTCTCTGCATACAGTGGCGCAGCAGTCAGGAAGACGTCTCACAGCATGACTCATCCTTTGTTTTTCCTTCCCGGAAGGGAAAGCAGCTACCGATCACTACACCTCCATGTTTTACCATCTAAACTCTCTAAAAGATGCAGCTCGTGATGACTTGAGGTGCCAAAACAAACCAAACTACAACTTATTCTTCTTTACCAGTCATTTTATGTGAGTGTGTGTTGCTAAGTTGTGATAAATGATCAAGACACTCTCAATAAAGAAACCTTTTTTATACTACACCACCAAAATGTCACTTTATGTCCAGTTTCAGAGGATTTTCCAAGGTTTTGGGATTTTTACTTTACTAAACATTTAAAGTCCAAATTATATCATCAGTCACTTATTCTCATTTGCAAATCTGTAATACAGTCTTCTGTGGAAAACAAAATAAGTTTTTTATTCATTTCCCCCCCAAGCTGTACGTAGCTCTGAAAGTGACAGAAGAACAACATAAGTCCCATAAAAACCAGCCCACATGACTAGTGAATTATATTTCAAGACAGAAGCCATACGATAGCTTTGTGTGAAGAAGAGACTGGAATGTGATAGTCTTCTCCACTACTGCACTCAACATGTTTTACTCAACATTGAACATTTGCTGCCACAAGATGTATTTCAAGATGTTTGACATCTATTGCCAAATGCAGTTAGCTCTAGTGTGTTTTGTAACTGAAGGCAGCATTCTGAGTTTGAATGCATCTTTTTAAATGAGATCTTATAGACATGGCAGACATTTTCAGCAGATAATAACTTAGGTTGTTCCTCTATTTCTCAAACAAGCTATGGCTTCAGAAGACAGAATATTGCACAATTCTTCTTTAATTTAGCCAATGTAAATGTACATGTATGTTACATTGTTGTGCATACATTCATATACAATGCTTTCATTATACTGATCTATTTCCAGTTACATGTATTATGAAACATGATGACTGGACAATAACTTGTATGTTTTATGTCATTTAAACATGTAATAAAGTCCAAAGTTTTTGAAATTGAAAATTTATTATTATTAGAAATCTGAATTATCAGTGGTTATTACTGTAATCTTGAATGTCACTTGATTCTTCAGAAATAATTATAACATGTTGATTCGGGGCTCAAAAATACATTTCTTCTTATGTGGAAAATGGTTTCGTGTAGTTTTTGTGGAATCGATGGTACTGCTTTTCTGGATTCTTTTATGAACACAAAGTTTAAAAGAATGGCAATTATTTTGTATAAGTTATGGCATATTTTCCTAATACCTAACAGTATTGCTAGACCACAGTGATCCACTCACCCAAATCACCTCTTTAAAATGCCCAAAGTGATTTTGATTACAACACATATGTATATATATATATATATATATATATATATATATATATATATATATATATATATATATATATATATATATATATATATATATATATATATATATATATATATATATATGCTTATAACTATTGCTTGATAAATTACCATCACCATGGTGAAAACAAATATGCAAAACCAATACATTTTGAATACATGTATCTCCTGCTTTTTGCAGGCAGTAATAATGCAAACTGCATCTAAATACAGTATATCACTAAGAAGTCCAAACAAGGTGCAATGAATAATAAGCTTGCATAGAAAGCTGACAAGTTTTTGCAATGCAATCAAAGACAATTACTTAATTTGAAATTACTCACAGCAAAATTTAAACTCATTTAGGGTCTGGTTAAACTGGATTGTGGGTGATTAGTGAATAAGACCGTGCTGATTTCCACTGCATTGTGTGAATTCACCTCCGACCACTTGATCCTCAACCCTGATCATTTGTTTTATCTCCACATTATTTTGGATTCACAATGCCTTTCTTTGCACGTTCTCTGCAAACAGCAATTTTCATGTGCACAGATTGATTTCATCTGCAGGCAGATTTCACCAGACAGCACAGATATACATGTATGAGGGAAAATAACTCACAGGACTCTCTGAATTCAGCAGGTCTAGAAAGCTAGAAAATACTGAGTGAGAAAGTCACAGAGACAGACTGGCCGATTAGAAAATAATTCATTTCAATTAAAGTTCATTTGTATAGCGCTTTTTACGATACAAATCATTGCAAAGCAACTTTACGGAAAATTAAGTGTCTACAATATTTAGCAGTCGCTCATCAATGGTGACTGTAAGTTTATGTGCGTATGGCAGAAATGTATGGAAAAATCAGTTAAGATGTAATCAAATTGATGATGAAAACTCTTAACAGCAATTATTATATGATGCAATCAGACTTATAGCAATATGTTGTTTCAGGGTTAGCATCATCTGAGGTCCTCAGACTGTGCTGAATTACTGTGCATTGTGTGAATTCGCCCCTGACTCTGAGATCACTCAAGACTACTTTACATTCATTCCTGAGTGGCATTCAGCGTTTTATAGATGGATGAATTAATTACCTTTGTTCCTTTCTAATTTAATCATCCTCCAACAACTTGATTCTCGACCCGAATCACTTGCTTCATCTCCACATTGTGTAGGAATTGCAATGCCTTGCTTCTCCCATTCTCTGCGAACAGAAATTTGCACACAGAGCAATTTCAGCGGTGGGCATGATAACCCTGTGCAGTTTTCTGTCAGCACAAGACTTTTGAGGAACTTGCACACTGTCATTTCACAAAAAAAAAAAAAAAAAAAAAAATGCATCTACAGTTCTTTGAAGAAGCTTTAACATCCATGAAACCATTCCACAAAATGTTCTTTATAATGGAAAAAGTTTGCTTATAATTTTAAAATGTTCATTATGCTAAAAATTTCCTTTTAAAAAAAAAGGTTCTTTGGGGATCCAAAAATGTTTTTTCTATGGCATCGCTGCAAACCCCCTTCCCTTTTGTAATCTTTATTTTAAGAGAGTAAAGACAATGACTTAACTTTAAATACCCATGGTGCTATTTAAGCACATTCAGAGCCTAGCTGGAAAGTGGGTGATTAGTAAATAAATCATTGCATTGTGTGAATTCACCTCCGACCACTTGATTCTCAAACCTGATCCCCTGATTTATCTCCACATTGTCTTGGGATTCCAATATATTGCTTGTTCGTTCACTGCAAACATACATTTATGGACAATTTCATATGCTAAGAGAGATTTCAGTGGTGGGCATGATACCCTTGTGCAGTTTTCTGTCAGACAGCATCAGCTATGTGAAGAACCCACAGGACTCTCTGAACTCAACAGGTCCAGAAATCTAAAAAAAACTGTTGAGTGAGACCGTCACAAAGACAGATTGGTTTAGATGTGAAACCTCTCGTAGAGCACCCGAGGGAATATTTGTTCAGCTACACAAGCCGAGATAAAAGAGCAGATATGTGGAAATCCCAACAGTCAGCATAGCAATGGTCTACAACCAAAAGCACAAGAACACTTAAACAAAAGGGCTGACTGTACATCTTTACCTTATCCCTCCTCAGCATGTGTTTCATATTTGTGTATGTGTGTGTGATTTCTGAGAGGATTATCTTCATGCCCCACTGAGGGTTACACACCATCTGGACAGGAGGTGACCCTGAGTGGGGATGGGGCACGTCTGGAGCTGTTAGGATGTTGATGGTATGTGTGTGTGCATCCTCCAATCCAACACGTCAGTCCAATAATGTTATAATTAGATGGACGCATAGAGAATGTAGCTCCTAACACATCTGAACTAAGCAGGGATTTAATCATTCAGTGAGATGGGAAGACACTACGTGGGATCGTTTAGCCCGGCTGTCCCCGCGTGTCTGTCTCCTTCTTGCTCTATTCATGTCCATATGTTTGGACGCTGGTCTGTCACAGCTGTACACCTGCTTAATTAATCTCTGATCACTCCCAGTTCCAGCAGAGGCGGAGCTGTCCCAATGAATCACCACAAACAACTGCTTGCTTAATGCTATCGCTCTGATTATCACTGACGACTTGCTCCGTTAGATCAGAAATAGCTTATGGCAAATAAAAACACTCGAAAGTGGAAATTATCAAGCGATCCGAGAAAACGGAATGGAAGTTCTATAGAATATTCCTATCGGGCATGAAGTTGTAATAAGGTTATTATAATTATAAATGAATTTTTGATGATTGCTGAAAATGCCACATGGCATCGGAGTAGAGTTTCATTTTCACTGAACCAATGAACAACTCTAGGCAACATTTAAATCTGGTGTCACCATCATTCTCAGGTGATCCCAAGAAATGCAGTTGTAAACGATATCTGAAAAGGGGAATTGTGATCCGAACTTTCAGGATATTTTGAAAATGTAAATTGTTGGGTGTTTTTGTTTGCAATCTCTGAGGTTACCAACAGTCTCTGCTTATAAAAAGAGCAATAAGATAAAGAAAGGTGGAGAATTCACTTGGACAGTTCCTCCTCCCAAACATCAGATTAATAATTAAATAAGCAGGTTCTGAAATGCATGTGATCGTATCACATTTCTAGAGTAAATGCTAAAGAGTTTTGATACATCTCGTGCAACATTGAAGGACTGCCCCCTCACCTGAGTCATTTACTGTACTAAAACAAGGTAAAGAAAATAGTCATACAGAATTTAAATACACATGCCAACGAACAGTAAACCAGATCATGTAAGGCATACAAGTTTTTGTTTTTCTGACCTTATGTGACATATTTAAAGGAGAAAGGATCTGGATATACATATATACATTGAAGAAGAAAAAAAGGAATGGAAAAGGACACAAACCAAACTTTAACTTACATTTTCCATTTGCTCACTAAAGTATGTGCTGGGGGAAATGATTTCATAGCTTTTAATTGGTCTTTTTGACATGCTTTCCAGATAACTTACTCAAGAAGCAATGATTTAAAATCATAAAACTTTGATCTTGTTTTTTACTAACAAATGAGGAAATCTAAGAGTGCAGTAAGACAAATTAACTCATACTGCAGATACAATCTCTGAAATCAAATTATAACGTCTTGTTCAGTGCTGTTTTTCAATTAAACATATTTGTTTGAAGGATTTTTTTTAAAGGGAAGATAATACAAAAATAGATGCAAGACAAATGTGCCTGCAAGTCAAATATGAAAAAAAGTGTTGTTCTTATTAATATTCTGTATAATGCAACAGTTTCCAAGATTAGATCAGTTTTTAACATTAAGTAGTAAATAAAATATATATGACAGTCCAGAAAGATGAATTTGGTGGAAGACGGTGTTGATCATACAAATCTTGTTCTCTCTAACCCATTCTGAAGGACAAACCATTGAAAACCTCAGGCGTCTGTTAAGTAAAGGTTTTAACAAAAACTGAACAAGGTTATGAGAGGAAGAATACGACATCGTGAAACATACTAAATTTCAAAGGGACATTTACAGCACTTTGCTTATTTCCTTTCTTACAATGAAAATGTAAAAGGTGGTTTACTTCAGCTTCTAAAATAACTTTTGGTACACTTAAAAAAAAAAAAAAAAAGAATAAATAAAAAAACATTATTGCATGTTGCATTCATGAATTGTACGTCTGGTCATTTGCGATGCAGGAGAACCGTGAACAGAGATGTTAACCTTTCCCATGAGTGATGGCCGTCAGGGCACACAGCTCCTCTCCATGACAAACCCTATCCTTAAAGGTCACATATCACCATCTATATGTGCCTGTCACTTTATGAGAGCAGGAGTTGAAGCTGTGTGTAAAAGACTCCAGCCTGCATTTACAAATTCAGTCATCATGCCAACTACCGGTAGCAGCACACACAAATTTGAACATTTTCAAATTTCCCTAGTGGTCTCAGCTCCCAACTGTATAATATTTTTGCATGTAAATGCTCCCCACATGCGTCGATTTACTGACTCTGCTGAGCAGCAGGAATCCTTCAAAAATAGGTCAGCATTGATGAAGACCTGCCACTTCTTAAGAGTAATGGTTTAAACATCTTGCAGAGACACATAAATAAATAAATAAATAAACAACATGATTAGCATGGAAGGGGGTGGGGAAGGGGTTTATCACATTATGAAATCACTTCAGTTCTGTTGTTGTAATGAAATATTTTTTTTTTAGAGTTGTCATTTTAGACTTCCATGACAAAACATGATTATACATGTTGAACATAATTCACTAAATTGAGTTTTAAACTGTCAACACAATTAACACAACCATGGAAACTGTTAAATTATAACGTGGCTATTAATTACACAATAAAATATTCTGCAAAATATATTCAGATGCCTTAATATAAATAAATATTATATAAATTATATATTGATCATTTTAAAAAACAATTATGTTTGCTTAGTGTTAAACTGTGAAAGTGTGTCATACAAATAACATAATAAACTACAAACTAAATAACTAAACAACGTATTTAAATTTGCATGTCACTTTAAGTTAAAATTAAAATGCATCCCATTTCCATTATTTACAATCTGGAACTGAATTGAAATAAATCATTGTACCAAGCATTGTGCCAAAATAATTTACACACAAGCTCGCTTGCATCTATTTACCTGCACACAAAAGCAAATTAATATAGAGAAACCAACAAACCAGACTAACACAGGCCATCTGCAGGTGCATTAGTTTTGAAGAGACACGTTTCCCGTGAGACCCGAGGAACGGGATGATTAGCATATCCCTGCGATGACCGCCCCGATCGCTGCTTCTCTGCGGGACTGACGGGAGGGAGGGGTGAAGGGAGGGAACGAGGGATGAAGGGGAGGCTCCATCTCTCTAATCTAGTTGATGAAGATCCCTCACTCCGGAGACCTGACAGGGGTCGCACTCTCTCCAATCACGCGCGCTACGGACCGCGAAGACAGCGAAGCAGTCAGCAAAGCATCCCTCATTCCGCTCTGTCTTTTTTTTTATCGGACAGGCTCACTCACTGTCACTCTATCTCAGACACTCGCAAACGCGCGCGCTCTCTGTGCATGCGAAAACCGCAGGAATCTACACTTCGCGCGCACTCGCTTAACCTTTTTTCTCAGTAGTGGCACGCGCATATGTCTCCGCTTCTGTACTGTACAGGATGAACAAGAACGGTAGACTGCTGAGAGAGAGAGTAGATGAAAAAACAAGGAACTAAAACCACGAAGGCAAGGTGAAACGAAAAGGGGAAAGAGGTTGAGGGCAGATGACGGAAAAGAGTTTGTGAAGCATTTGGATTTTACTTATTTCAAGCCTCCATCTAATTTTTGCCTTTGGAAAAGGACTCAAGTAAGGTAGGATGTGTTCTATGCTCAAATCCCTTGAGTCTGTGTGTGTTTTGCTGCGTGGACTTTCTTGCCAGGGCAGTAATGAAGTGTTTTAGGGAGCGTGGAGCAAAAACAGAGAATGTATAACTCTCTAAAATTAGTGTTGGGTTCCTGTCGAGCTCCAGCCAAATCACTGATATGTCAGCATCTTCAGTCATGAGTGTTTATGCCCAGACATTCAGTCAATGTAAATTGCAATACTTTCAGTGCTAAGACTCAGTGCAAGCCCATGATTAATCCCTGTACCCTTTAGAAACTAGCAGTTTTTGCCCTCCTTTTTGGAAACGCATGAGAGTTTGACTGTGGAGTCTGAGCAGAGAGATGGTTGTTTTGCTGCCTGACTGTTCAGAGCGAGGGGAAAACTGGCTCGATGCTCACAGAGATTGGAGTGAAAGTCCTGATTGCAACCCACCAGTACAAACACTCATACTTGAAGTGTGTGTGTGAGCTTCAGTTATGAGTGTGAGCCAACATGTAGCCTACATATAAAAGCAGGTGCGCGCTTTGCTTCGCACTAACACAAAGTTGTTAACCACAGGTTGAAAAAAAGAAAGAAAAAAAAGAAAAAGAGAGAGAGCTGCTACTAAGAGACAGTTGGGCAACATCAAGGATCTGCTTCAAGTGCTTTTGAGGACTCTAAAAGAACAGACAAATTACTAGCAATGCTGGATATCTCAACTGGCAGTTTGTTCCCATATGAAACAGCAGTGCAGTGAACAGTTTCAACATGTTGTGAAGAACGAGACTTAATCCACATAATGCACTTGTTAATCTTTGTTTCTCCCACGTCATTGTCACACTATCAACAGAGAAATGCATGTACAAAGCGCCAGGGTCTGGTGTTTATGTATTTGTTAATTTAATCTCACAGAGATTATGGATTTTGTGACATGCGAGAGGGATTATAACTCGAGCAGTTCTGTGTTGCTGAGGTACAGTATGTGAATCACACACATACACTAGCAGATGTGCCATAGTTAGAATTATGTGAGAATGCACAATTTGGCTTATATAATACCTGGACAACAAAAGAGGAATGATAATAATTTATCATTAACCAAGTGAACTTCTTTATACAAAAGACTAGATGTTCTTGCTTCCACTGAAGCACAAGATGCTCTTTGGAACATTTGAAAC
This sequence comes from Carassius gibelio, assembly GCF_023724105.1. Taxonomy (NCBI): domain Eukaryota; kingdom Metazoa; phylum Chordata; class Actinopteri; order Cypriniformes; family Cyprinidae; genus Carassius; species Carassius gibelio. Next base: position 22,083,983 of record NC_068382.1, read on the forward strand.
CATGCTGGAGTACGCAATGATCTGGTTTTACTCTTGTTGAGTTCATGCAGATGTTCATAAAATGTTCCTGATCATATAATTTGTAAGGAAAACGCTTAATGAAAAAATATTATATATATTTTCACAAGTAGTCCCAGATATTTGGACACCATTCTACAAGTTGTTGAACCATTAAAACTCCTAACATATATATATTTTTTTTTTCTCTCGTGGGAAACGCTTCAGAAACCTAAATGCTTCAGAATCTCATTTTGCATTGAGATGCAAAAATGACATCATCTGTAGATTTAATACAATGATCAAATTCACAGTGATTCATGTTAGAAAGCACTTCATGACTGTCAGAATTGCTCATTATTATGATAAGTGTAACCAAATATAGAATCACACTCTGGTGTTGAGTTTTCCCCCAGATACAACATATCTATAATTTTTAGTGGTTGTTTGTGCAAATGTGGCAGCTGTTACGTGTGTGTGTGTGTGTGAGCCAAGAGAGGTGTGGCTTAATCCCTTATGTATAGTCAAATTCAGCATCAGCATTCCTAGAATAAAGTAGAAAACAGCGTTAAAAATAATAGGAGGTGAGCTGTGACATCTACTTTAATTCCTCCAGACTCTTGTCTCTAGCTGTCAGAAATGAGAGGACGTGATGTGCTAGGAATATGACACAATATCGGTCCATCTCTAACTTATCCACCTATTTTCACTTGAACTGTTGCAGCATTGCAAACGCCACACAGTAAAAAAAAAAAAAAAAAGCTGATCCCATCCATCTGTTAAAGGTTGCACAGATTTGTGGGACACTCTGGGACAGAAAATGTATATTAAAAAAGATGAATGCAGTCAGTCAGATGGAATTTAACTCACAGATAAAGCCAAAATCAAGCCAGCCTTTACAAATGCAAGGAAGGTCAGGCTTCAATCAGTGTCTGAAATCAGTAGGCAGGGACAATAGATAGAATAGATCCCTCCTGAACTTACTTTAGAAACCCCGAGTTGACAGGTCTTGGTTTGCTTTTTGTGCTCAAGATCAGAGCAGACAGTAGAAGAAGCAGAGCTCCTAGTGATCTGAGCTACTGGTGAAAACAAAGCCATGTCCCAACAAGAGTCCTATTTTCCAGAGGGAATTATAGCAGATGTGCTAGCATTGGGTTTAATGAGGAATCCTATTTTGACCAGTTGGTAACAAGAGCCAGACAGATCCGAGAGAGACAATCAGCACCGAGGGAGGGAGACAACTCTGAGGGTGAGCTAAATGAGGTCTAATCAGCTCAAAGCAGATGGGAACCCTGAGACGGAGGAGAACGAGAGCACAAGATTCGACATGTCCCTATGCCCCTCTCATCAGGATTCAATTGGAATTGAGAGGGAGTGATGACATGAAGTGGCACAGGTCCAAGGACACGAGCACAAGGGTCAATAACAGCTGGACACACTGATATATCTGTGAGTGTGTGTGTGTGTGTGTGTGTGCGCTATAGACCCAAACATCCAGATTAACCTTGAACCCCTTCACCATTCCCATAAAACCACCATGCCTATCCATCACCATAAAACAACCAAATTAAACATCATATCATGAACCATGTTTTTTTAAATACAGTTGCAATTCAAAATTACTCAACCCCTCAGGGACTGCAGTACTTTACAAATACAAGCTTTTCTGAAGATTCAGGATATAATAAAACTTGCATCTATAACAGTTCACTGGCATATTGAAAGGGATATTGTCAATATATAATGTAATATATTTGAGTTATAAGATTTTTTTAATAATACTGCTATGTCATAATTATTAAACCCCTATTCAACATTGCTGTTTTTAAATCACTTATGTGCATGGTGGGGAATAAAACAGTCTCAAAACACAATTAAGCCTTTAGAAACTCTATTAAAAACAGAATTAGCTTGAGCTGTTACACATACAGTTTGGCCCATGCATGTATTGAAGTTGAGTAGCAAAAATGTCAACAGAGATCTCACAAAAGCAAAAGAGAAGAACTATTGTATTACTTTAGAAAGGCTAAGGCTATATGACGATTTCCAAGACATTGAAAGTTCATAGAAACACAGCTCTCAGCCTTATTTCTTAGCTTTAAGTGTGTTTTACCAGAAAACCTTTGAGGGTGTGGAAGAAAAAGCACAATATCATAAAATGTTTAATCAGAGCAACTGAGAAAAAACCTGCAATGTACAGCCAAAGACTTGCAAGATGACCCGATGAAAGGAGGAAAACCATTTCAATGCAGCGTGTAAGAAGAACACTAGCCAAGTATGGCCTTCATGTTGAGACATCTTGTAGAATATCACTCTTGATCAAGAAGAACAACAAGCCAACTTGAACTTGATAAAATTCATTTGTGTGGACCTGTGGAGTTCTCGAGGAATGTTTTATGGAGTGATGTGACCAAACTGAAACTTTTTGGATCCATGGATCAGCGGTATGTCTGCTGCAAAAAATGGCAAAGCTCATAAGCAGAAGAACACCATCTCCATCGTCAAGCTTGGTGGTGGATCAGTCCTGTTATGGGGTTTCTTTACTGTAGAAGGAAGTGGAAATCATGTCTGTATGAAGGACATCATGGATTCTTTCTAAGTATCAGGTCATTTTGACAAGAATTGTGATGCCTTTGGTGCAAAGACTAAAGTTGATGATCAATGGACTTTCCTGCACAACAGTCATCCCAAAGTATACATCCAAATCTACTTCTGCTTGGTTCAGAGATCAGTCATAGAATGTACTTGAGTGACCTGTTCAGTCTCCAGGCTTAATTCTCATTGCAAATATCTGGTTGAATTTGAAGAAAGCTGTGGCAATGTGAAAACCAAAGATTATCAGTGATCTGCAAGCTCATTCAGGCGAGGAATGGTCCAAGACTGTTTTAGAGAGGTGACATAAGCTTCTAATCACTTACAGACAGCGTTTATTGGTGATTTTAAAGAATAAAAGATTCTGCAAAAAGGGGGTTGAATAATTTTGAACATGAATGTTTAGAGCCAGTTTGAATTTCATCATGATTCATCAGTGTTCCATTCTCAGAATCACTCAAAAGTGTATTAACAAACCTTCTCTAATACTTTACTGATGCCTTTGTTGAACTGAATTCATAAAATGTCGTTCTCCACAACAAAATGTCTTGCAGGTCAAGGGGGTTGAATAATTTTGATTGCAACTGTAGATAAAATAATTAAGTGCACTATGTACATAGACACACTGTGTTCCACCAGACCATTATGGAAATAAGTTGCAAAAATGGGTAATTCAGAAAGCACATATAAACATGTTGCAGCCCTTATATACATACAGTATATAACACCTATTTACAGGTAAACAAAAAACATTCCAGCTTATACACTGTCATAAAAATTGTAGAAGCCATACATTTGAGCCTGATTCTATTAGTCATTAAAGGGTAACATACACACACTGGGTGTATATAAGGTACAAACATATAGCTTTGAGAGATCTGCCTCATAGATGAGCCAAAGATGCACTTTTTGCACATTTATTGTTTCTGACAATGTATTCAGATGTCCACTCTGTCCACTCTGCTTAGCCTTCTGAATGATCCTAATGTTAGAGATGAGCAACTGAAAAACAGGAAACCGGGAATGGTTGTAACGCTGTAAAAAAAAAAAAATTCTTTCCGTATTTTATAATATATTATGTTTTTAAAGCACCAGATCAGCATATTAGAATGATTTCTGAAGGATCATGTGGCACTGAAGACTGGAGTAATGATGCTGAAAAAATTCACCTTTGCAATCACAGAATAAATGTAATTTCATTTCAAATTCAAATAGAAAATAATTATTTTAAATTGCAGTATTATTTCACAATATTGCAGTTTTACTGTAGTTTTGAATAAATGCAGGCTTGGGGAGCATAAGAGACTTCTTTTAGAAATATAATTAAAAAATCTGTCTGACCAAAAATGTTTGAATATGTAGTGTAAGTAGAATATGTATTATGTTTTGCATCAACCAGAGAAGCATCACACATATTAGAATACACCGCAAACCCACAAATTGTAATTGCAGTTACTTATTTCATATGCAAAAAGAGCATTTGTGTACTGTAGGAATACTAATGGAACAGTAGATGAAATATGTAGTGTTTATTAATTCTAAAGGTCACAAAGAGGGAGACAAATGATCACAAAAATCTAAAAGATAACTGTTTCTGCTACAAGAAACCTTTAACATTGTAAGTGGACTTCAGAGAAAAGAAAGCTGCTAAAGTAGATGCTATGGCCCAGGGATACTTCACAACATGTCCTTTAGACACTTCTTAGTCACTTCACACTCCCTTTACACTCCAAAGCATCGAGTTCCTTATTCCTTATGGCTCTTTTCATTCACACAAACCTGAGCCGCTTATCTCTGGTTCTCTCTTAAATTGATCTCAATGCATAATGCAGCTGAATAAGCCATCGCTGATGCAGTGCAAGAGCTCTGAGGGAGTGAATGGTTGGGCAGTGCTGTAAAGAGAAGGATATACTCTCTGGTGTGCTGCACGCCGCCGCAGGCTGCAGGGAAGATCCACCGTAATCCTGTGTACATATTGTGTGATTGACGAAGGCCTGCAGATATCCTGGAGACTGAATGGGTGGCAGCTGAACCCCTCTAATTCCAAAGTCAACAAGGCCTCAGACAGTTCAAGGAATAGTTCACCCAAAAAATGACAGCTCTGTCATCACTTACTCACCTTCATGCCATTCCAAAATGATATGACTTTCTTCTGCAGAAGAAGTTGACATCAAGCCACAATTTTCAGTTCTTTAGTGAATCATTACAATCATCATCAGATTTGGTTCAGAACGAGATCTGGAATCCAGTCTGAATGATTATTAATGAATCAAACTCGTCCATAAATAAATACCTCTGGAATTATTATCACAAAATAATACATATGTAAAGTCAAAGTCATTAAGGCCTTAGTTTAAGGAATGGTTAATCCCAAAATGACACCTCTGGAAACCTCATGTCGTCCAAAAACGACAAATTTGAAGAATGTTTTCAATACGCTTTTCCAATAAATTAGAAAACATCATAAAAAAAGCTTGGGAAAAAAGTGCTTTGTTTTACTTGCTATATTGTATGCACATTATAACTGACTGGAAAAAAGATATGTTAAATTCTTGATTGAATCATTCGAATCATCACTATTAAACTCAGAATGTGATTTGAAATTCAGTCTAGATGATTCATTAATCCGACTGATCCGGTTCTGTTCACTCACTTTATAATCTATTCGCAATGAATAACAGCTTATTGGAGGGAAAGACTGCCAAATGTCTTTTTGTCACAAAATGCTCCATATCATTTGACTCTAGAAAGTTTGAATATACCGCATGAGTTACATAGACCTATTTTATGAAGCTTTTTTTGTTGCTTGAAAGCGTAAGCCACCATTTATTTCCATGGAAATAGCACAGCTGTAACTGTGTTTACAATTTCTTATTTTAGTGCTCTACAGAAGAAAAAAAAAAAGAAAAAAAAGAAAGAAAGTCATACAGGGAAGAACATGAAGGTAAAAAAGAAAGAAATGGTGACAGAATTTTCGTTTTTAAATGAACTACACCTTTAAGTTCTTTATTTCTGTGCTCTGGTTAATCTCTTCATTTTCTTTCTGCATCTAGCATCTTTTCTCCAACCCTTTCTAGGATCTTTCTTCTTGCTTTCCCGTCTCTACTTCCTCTTCACCCATGTAATTTTAATGGAAGCCATAGCAGCAGCTCTTACCCTCCTTTATGTTCACAGTTATGATAGCTCCTGGTATTGAACTTGGGTGTGTGCGTGTGTGCATCTGAGTATCCATTATCATTTTCATCCAAAGCGAGAGATCCGACCAGATCACTCATCCGGATATGCCTGCCATCAACACTCAGTGCCGCAAACACTCCCGTAGAGAGCCTTCTGCCAAATGCTGATCAATAATTGAGATTATTTGGACTCCCTTCACTTTGGGCCATATGTAGTTTAAAGCTTCATCTTAATTTCTACACTGTTTTATCACAGGCAGAGCTGCTTGTGTGTGTACTAGCATGTGCATGTGTCTGCTTGCATACAACTGAGATGTCACCTTACGGTTACAGATAGATCCGTTGCTGTGACATTGTTACTGCTAATATAAAAGTCTTGAAACATATAAGGCAAGAGCTCCGATGCATTCAACTGATAGCAGCCTGGAAAAAAGTGAAAGAGAATGAAAATCATTTTGACGTGTTTCAAGGTTGAGGCAACAATACGGCATTTACAGACAACGTTCCTAAAGCTACTGAGCTGCCTACGTAGCTAAGCATCATAAAAGCTTTATTTTAGCCAAATTCAATGGCAGCATTGGATATGTCCTTCAGAAAGAATGCAATCCCAGGATGCTTTGCAACAAGCTGAATATTGCAATCACAGTTTTATCATTTTATTTTATTGTATTCAGTTGTCAGTTGTCATATCAATGGCATTATGTTTTCAGTTGCATGAAGTAACATTTTCCTTCTGTTCCGTGGGATTTCTGCTGCCATCCCATTTCGAAAAATACACGATAAACAAGACTACACTTTAAAACCTAAAAAAAGATGACTTATGTAATATTTCCTTTGTTTTGCAATTGGACACAAAAGAAGTTTACTCCGATATGCTGTGACTGACAATAGAACCATACTTTTCATGCTGCTTTTGATATTTGATTAATATGTAAATGATTATGAACGCACTTGTCTGTCTGTCATGCTTTTCTTTATACTGTACATATTTTTAAAAAATGGTTATGGTTAGGTTTAGAGGAAGAAGTGGGATTAGTGACTCAAAATATATTTTTAATGCTATATTGTTACTAAAATGGTAATTTTCCTGCATATTTTGGTGTTAGACATTTAAAGTTTTTTTTTTTTTTTTTTATAATCGCTATAAAATGTTTTAGCTGTAAATATGTAATAATCTTTTTTAAATGTCGAAATACGTCCAAATTGTGTGTTTTGTGCTTGTAAACGTTGCATACTAATACCTGTGTATAAACAATGAGACCAGGCTCAAAATATGAAGCAGCACAACTGTTTTCAACATTGATAAGAAATGTTTCTTGAGCAGACAAATCAACATATCAGAATGATTTCTGTTTTGCTGTTGACACTTCCTACAGACCCCAAATTTCATATTAATTGCATTTTAAAATAAATTAATTAATTAATTACATTTTAAATATATTAACAATTGAAAAATATTTACAACCCCAAACCTTTGAATGACAAATTAATACGATATTTACCTTCGGAAGAGTGCTATTTTGTGAGTAGAGTGATATTTGTATAACACAGAGAGCTGCCGTGTAATTAGAACATTTCAAATCAGTCCATTGCAGTTCAGATTCACCCTTTGAAGCAAACAGCAAGGCATTTCACTTGGCACCGGAACAAAGCCTCTTTGTTTTTTCCTAATTTCCATCACTTGTCTTTTTTTCTGCCATTCCAGACCTCAGCCTTTCTACCATTTTCAAGTTTTTTTTTTCTTTTTTTTGAACATATAACCCCTCCGTCACCCTCCACCTGCCACACCTACACACACACACTTTGAGACAATCAGCAGGAGGGGGACTAAACATCTGAAATTAAAGTCTGTGATGGATGGGCTTCTATCTGAGAGAGATATTGCACCTGTTTCCCCCCTGAATGATAGCCGCTTCTCGCCATCGTTTATATTGATTTGTCTCCATCCTCCCTGCTTGTTTCCGGCAGCTGATCATATACACATACTTAATGGCAGTAGCATTAACATCATGCTTCAACACATCTACATACTAACTAAAATCTCACTCTGATGCTTTTACGTAATAGATAAACACTTCAACTATGCGCAAACTACAGTATCTTTCCCACTTTTTTAATCCCTCTTTCTTGTTCTCTGCAATTTCTCCAAATATTTGCAGACAATAAAGAACTCACATTATTGTGGCTCTGTGGCTCAGTGGTAGAGCATTGAGTTAGAAGTTTAAAAGGACCTGGGTTCATTTCTCAGGGAACACATACTGATAAAAAAAAATAGTGGATAAAATCACTTTGGATAAAAGCGTCTGTTAAATGTAAATGTTATTGCTTTTCCATTGAGAGAAAGAAAAGGTGGGATGTCGAAAAATTCTCTGCCAATGCAGAGGTGGCTTGGAAGAAGAAGAAAAGAAGTTAATTAATAATAATAATAATAATAATAAAGAATGAGATGGCAACAATATGAAAACATCCTCTGCCATACAAAAAGACAATGTGAAATCAAGCTCAACCATATTTAGTTTTATATATATATTCGTTGTTAATAAATATCCCTAGTAGTTTCTGCATGATAGGTTTATATATAAAAAATAGGGGTGTAGCGGTATGTGTATTTGTGTATGTGTTTTCGGTACGGTGCACGTGTGTACTGAATGACCGAATGCAATATTTTGTGTTTCCAAACAAACATATTAAGTGGCGGAAGTCTCCGCGTTCAGCACAAATCCGCCCTGCAGCTGATTCTAAGTACGATGACACACTGGCTGCGTGACGTGAGCGAGGCGTTTCTGCTGCGTGTCAGTTGTGTGACGGCTGCTTCGCGTTTTCTGTGTCTTTACACACCAGAATCGTGCCTGACAAAAATGCGTTTTCTGCTGCTTTTGTAGGTGACATAGAGGGAGAACGCAGACAGACCAGGATCTTGTCGTCACGACAACAATATCTATACTTCATGTTGAGTATAAATATAAAGCCTACTGATAAAGGACACCGTCAACAGTATTGACGGCAAAATAGACTATGTTTGACAGGTGCAATATGCCAGTGTGTCACCGGCCTAAGGTTTTCAAAAGCCATCACACGAGTGTGAACATCACTACAACTAGGAAAAAAAACGATTGTAATTCGAACGCAGCTCCCGTCGACATTTAAACAGACCTTTGCTCTTAATTTCGATCGGTCCAACGCAATTACGAAATCTAAAAACTGAAACTGTTTTAGCTGCACTTTACACATTGGAAAAGTTATATATATTTTTTAAATATGAGCAGGCAAAAAAAAGTTAACAGTAATAAACAACCTGCAGTTTAATGTTTGCATTTCTTTCCCTTACTGTACCGAAAATGAACCGAACCGTGACTTTAAAACCCAGGTACATACGAACCGTGATTTTTGCGTACCAATACACCCCTAATAAAAAACAAACAAGAAACCATAAAGGTTTCATAATCTTTCATCAAAATGTATTTCCTTCAGCTTTAGAAACAACTTTTCTGATCTAACCTAGGCTGCAAATAACAGGACATATAATATCAACTAATAATCCCATACCCTAACATATTTTTCTCTTGGTATTGTGCAAAACTACACGATCTATCTATCCATGCAAAGATCTAGCACTTTAATCTTCTATTTGATCTGTTCTTTCGATCCATGAGAAGTTCCTCCTTCCAACAAGCGCAGTCTGCTATGCATCTACTTTCGGAAGTCAAATAAAGTGCTTTTGCAAATATTTCCACATAGTGATGTAGACATGCAGGCGTGTTTGAATGAGCCATTTAGGAGGGTGTGGCAGTCTTAAATTTGATAAAGAATATCTCTTTGGATTTTTGATTTTAGTCTTTGCAAATTTGCAGATCTTCTTCATGCACCAAGAGCTTGTAACACTCCAAAGAGAAAGGAGAAATTGAAATCGCATTATATGATCCCTTTAAATTACTAAGAGTAAAATGGGTAATGATATGGGGTATAACATTTTTAGTTTAAAACGCATTTTAACATTCATTACACCTTAATTGCCACTTAGGTTATATTTTGTTTACACATGGTTAAAATAATGTTTACTGTAGTGGCAATCACTACAAGTACTATATTTTACTTTAGTAAAACCTTTAGTAAAACCATGGCTCATTTTCATAAGACTGCCAGTGAAAGACTGTTGCATGCATAAAATGCCACCTTTTTATTGACAGTGTATGATTTATATTTACATTACAGAATAGGGTAACACTTTAGAATACTGTTTCTTACTTACTACATAACTAATTAGGAATTATTGAAGAACTAACAGGTGATTATTCATTAACACTTAATTCACTACTGTTAACTACTAAGAAAGATGTGTTAACTAATCAGTATGTAATATAATTTTATGATTGTGTTAAGTAACAGTTAGCTAATCAGTAACTAATATATTCTGTGATACCTCCTGAATAACTACTATTAATTATCTACTAGTTAAGGTTCAAGAAAAATAACTATGAAATAACTACTTCTGAACAGTTATACGCAAAAAAAAAAAAAAAAAAAAAAAAAACACTATAATAATCAGGCTGTGTCCCACAAATCAAGTACTTGAGTAAAAGTACAGATACCCCAATAAAATATTACTCCAGTAAAATTATAAGTAGGCTTGTTAATTTTCAAAATTACTTGAGTAAAAGGACAAGTACAAAGAACTACTACAGTAGCAACTTTGTAACAGCCCAATTATTAGCCTATAATGGAAATGAAATAAGGATTTAGTTTGCTTCTAAATGTTTAACTTTTGATTATGAAATGTTTGTTACATTAATTACAATGTGGGCAGTATACATGTTAAAAAGGAAAAAAATATGCTGTATTAAGAAATGTTCTCATCTGAAATAAACAGATGAGAGTATTTTACAAAGTTTATGATTACTTTTATAGGTTGTTCTTAGTCAAAATTATGTAGTTTATTATTTACTAGGTTCACTTTAGAATTCTGCAAGTTCTGCAAAATTATCTGATAATTCTTTATTAATTACTAATGGGTTCCCTATGTTTTCACTTTAGAATACTGTTTCAGATTCTAAGTAATTCTTCAGGAATTATTTGATAATTCTTTATTAATTACTAATCGGTTCCCTATGTTTTCACTTTAGAATACTGTTTCAGATTCGAAGTAATTCTTGAGGAATTATCTAATAATTCAGCCTGATCTCACAATCAAAACGTACATATTTAGACGTAAATTAAAACTGTCCAATACGTATGTGCCTTTACGTATTTACAGTGTTGTTTATGTATTATCTGGACATAATTACAGGTTCGATACGTAACTAAATTTACATAAAAACAACCTAAAATACGTACAGATAGAACGTGTTCTCTGACCAGTCAGTTATCCATAGAAAAATGCGTAACCCCACCCGAACCTAAACCTACCCAATTTATACAGAATGTTAAAAGAATAAAACATAATAAAACACAATTTTAGTAAAAATATAACATTAAACCACTAACGTTAATTCTACACCTACTCCTAAACCTACCAATAACCATTTCTTAAAACTACATAACGTTACTGTTATAAATAAACAAATAACAGACAAACAAACGTAACATTAATCATTTATTTTTTGCGAAAAGATCAAAAGTGGTACCAAAAGTAGTTCAAATGATAATGAGTTCCAGTCGCAGAGGTAATAGTTTTTATAAGGTACAGAGCAGAATTTAATTTATTAATCCGTGAAATTATGAATCTGTCTTCTCTCCGTGAAGGCGCACTGGCGCAGTACTGATTTCAAATGTCTATCAACTGAAACACGGCATGTCGCAATCTGTGACGAATTAGGTGAGAACCAATGAGAGTTTGATATCAGTGCCGTAAACCGTGTCATAACGTTTCTCGAGGGTGGCGCACTGGCGCTATTTTCACATTCAAATCATATAACGAGCGCGGGCTTTGACTATGTGATGGTCGCTGTTACTGAGAATGAAAATGAAGATCGATTGATAAAGGGCTGAATTTGGATATGTTCCTTGCAAACTTCTGGATTCTAAAGATATGGAGTACAGCAAACAAATAAAATGGATGTGATTTGTAATTTCATGCTGTGCTTTTGTGTATCTATGGTTGTAATGCCACTCATTGGATAGGAGAAAATCGCACAGTAAAATATTGCAAAATGTTTCAGGTTCAAAATAAGTCATTCAGAATTATTTGATCATTAATTATTAATTACTAATGGGTTCCCTATGTTTTCACTTTAGAATACTGTTTCAGATTCTAAGTAATTCTTGAGGAATTATTTAATAATTATTTATTAATTACTAATGGTTTCCCAACATTTCCACTTTAGAATAGGTTTAATGTTTCAGGTTCAAAATAAGTCCTGCAGAATTATTTGATAATTAATTATTAATTAATAATGAGTTGCATATGTTTTCACTTTAGAATACTGTTTCAGATTCTAAGTAATTCTTCAGGAATTATCTGATAATTCTTTGTTAATTACTAATGGGTTCCCAATATTTTCACTTTAGAATAGGCCTAATGTTTCAGGTTCAAAATAAGTCCTGCATAATTATTTTATAATTCTTTATTAATTACAAATTGGGTACCTGTATTTTCACTTTTCCTGGTATATATATATATATATATATAATGTGGTATATGCTGAGGAGGCACACATACAGTACTGTATATAAAATATAAAAACCAAGGTAAGTTATCACAAGGCACTGGAGTGGGGTTCCTACTAGAAGGTGATTTCTTACAAAACACACTCACAAAACAATTTACTACATAGGCAAAACCTCTATAAAATGTATTGCATTTATTAATATTGCATTTTCATACTACTACTATTATTGCTAATAGCATTTATATGAAAGGGTCACAATTCAATGTAATTGTGTAAAACTGTTCATTAGTAGTTACTTCATAGTTATTTTTCTAGAACCCTAAGTAGTAGATAATCAATAGTAGTTCTTCAGGAGGTATGACAGAATACATTAGTTATCGATTAGCTAACTGTTACTTAACATAATCATAAAATTATATTACATACTGATTAATTAACACATCTTCCTTAGTAGTTAACAGTAGTGAGTTAAGTGTTAATGAATAATCACCTGTTAGTTCTTCAATAATTCCTTATAAGTTATGTAGTAAGTAAGAAACAGTATTCTAAAGTGTTACCCAGAATGGAACATGATCAATATGAACTTTTGACGTTCAATTAAAAATAATTAAAGTTAAAAGTAAAAAAAACGTAATTGCACAAGCTGTGAAGGCTACAATTTCAATTGGTTTAATATCTATGACTTAATATTCTGTTTTTGTTTTAAATGTGTCAAATTATCGAAGTAAAAAAAAAAAAAATTGAGATCAAAGACTGTATCATTTTCATTTCTCTCTGCACAGTTAATTTCTGTTCTACAGCATGTGGTTTACTTGCCATGCCATGATATTCCTCCTGTATAAACCTCTTTTTTCTGTGGATGCTGTGTGTGCAGTGACATTATCACCATGTTCTGTCGTCATGCTGTTAACTCATATCTCTGCATGGCTTTGATACTTTTCAGTGTTTTTCATGATCATTCAATTTTTCTGTTCCAACAAGCTGCAATTGCATGAATTTTTGTAATTTATGAGCCCCCCCCCTTATTTGAATATCTGTCAATGGATAGCTGATGGGTTTGGGCTGTAGAAGAAGTTTTGAATATATTCATGGGTTTTCCTGGGACGAAGTGAAACCCATACAGTGAAACAACATCCAGACAGAAATGAACTAACAGCACCTCTGCGGCAGGGACAGAAAATGAATGAGCACTCGTGTGTAAACTAGAAAAAGCGTTATTGTGTGTCTGCATATTCAGCATTTGGATCAATCTCAGCATGACATTTCCAAACATACAATGAACTCATATATGTATGTTGACAGTATGAGACTTAACCTTACAATATAATTTACACTAGATGCAAGCAAATGTGATGAAACAGTGTGCAATATTGTACACCATTCTGAATTGATATTGAAATGAATTTTATTTGAATTTTTAATTGAATTGAGCATACAGAAAATTGTTGTTTAAATGTAATGGAAAGTAAAATGTAACAAAAAAATTAAAATAAATCATATTTTGTCTTTTTATTTATTTATTTATTTTTATTTTTTTTACAAGAAAAGCAAAGTTTGTTGGTTTGGAGAACATCAAAGGGAGCGCAGAGCAAGGAGAATTTTAATAACAAAAGCCAAAGGAAATCCAAAACTACATTGGCAAATGACAATTGAGACTAAACACAGGACTCAAGAAATCATGGGGCTAAATACAGGATCTAAATGGGGAACACCTGGAACTAAATGAGGGACTTAAAAAGACATGGATGGGAACAGGAACAGGATTGAACAAATAAAGGCATAATCAAACACTACGGGGCAAAACTATGACATGGAGCACATGGGTGAGGAAAATACACACAAAACTGTCCATAGGTGTGACAGGGACTCACTTACACCTTTTTTCTTCTCATGCACAATATGCATCAGACAGTCGTGGGTGTGCTGTTTGAGGAGGAGGCTAGTAATCGGCCTCAAGACAAACTCTCTACAACTCTTCCTTGTAGCTGGCAATATATCCTCTCAGACTGACAGACATTTGTGCAGCACATCTCTCTTACCACTTTAGCTGCATTCATCAGTCTAGGGTTGTCGGTGAGGCCCTGCGGCTCATGGGAGTGCTAGAGGAGGCCTGCAGAACTGATGGTCTCCTCCGAGGCTTTGTAACCTTAAACATAACCCAGCCATTGCCCATTGGCACCAGGGGAAAGATTTCCTGTCAGACAGGTGAATGACTATCAGTTTACAGACATGGGGAAGTGGATGGGCTCTGACTATTTCCCCCAAGCCATATTACATTCTCTCACGCTCTCTTTATCTCTTCTCCTTCTTTCTCGTTTACCCTTGGCAAGGTAATGGCAGAAGGGATAGTATAGAAAAGAGGAAGGCTGAATACTGCTTGATGATCAAAAGCTTGAAGTGGTTGTTGTACAAAAACAATAAAATTAAGAGGAAGTGAAGAGGGAAGAAGGGGCGAAGAGTCTCAGCCACAAGCGATGACTAAACAAAATCAATGAAGCAACTTCAAAGCATTAGAGATGCTCCTTTCAGACAAACGCCCCAAAGGGTCAAATCAATATCATCCATACATATTCACTCTCATCTATACCTGAAAGTTTCCAAGCCACGCAGAGGGGTTCTCTATGAATAAATTTTCGCTGATAGAAATGTCTGTTAACAAAGTTTGTTATTATTATTATTACTATTATCATTATTATTATTATTATTATTATACACTACCTTTCACATTTTTTTTTTATTAATACTTATTCAATAAGAATGCAACTGATTGTTAAGACTTGTATAATCTTACGGGAAAAAATGTGACACTAAAACCTAATGGCTGCTTTAAATTCAGTTTTGAATTCAGATTAATAAATTAAATTTTAAAATATATGAAAATAGAAAAGATTCAAAGTGGTATGAAAGTCTTTTTTATCAAAAATACAGTGAAAACAAATATCACAATTTCTGTTTTCACTGTATTTTTGATAAAATAACTGCAGCCTTGATCATAAGAGACTTTCATACCACTTTAAAAATAAAATCATCGACACCAATCTTTTGAACGATAGTGTTTGAACACTGGTAAACTAATTAACTCAATCGAATGCATCTTATACACATGAGATTAACCAAATACAGTATATAAACAACATAAATAATATATTATAACTTACAACTGCACACAATGATGCAAGTTATGTTCTAATCTAAATGCATAAGTCATGTTGCATTTTGCACTTGTCAACTAAAATGTTACAACCAAAAACTGCTATTTTTTTGTCTAAAATGAATGAATATGACATATAAAAGATATTTGCATCCAAACACATTGACTATTACTAAAACTAAATCAAATTATCAAAGTGTCAGTAGTTGCCAGTCCTGTGCATTACCGGCTGAGCTATATGTTCACAGAAGACTGGCTTTGAGTTGAGTGCCGCCCACAAATTGTCTTGCACCTGTCCATCACAAAGAGCCTTCTAGCTAGCATAGCCCTCAGAAATTGTGTCTGATATTATGAGACGGA
Source organism: Carassius gibelio (assembly GCF_023724105.1). Classification (NCBI taxonomy): domain Eukaryota; kingdom Metazoa; phylum Chordata; class Actinopteri; order Cypriniformes; family Cyprinidae; genus Carassius; species Carassius gibelio. The sequence goes on from NC_068382.1 coordinate 22,099,864, forward strand.
ATTTAAATTTGGGTGTGTATGTCTGCTGAGGAAAAAAAAAAATACAGGATTTTCTAAGCATGTCAGTTTTGCGAATTCTTCCAAGATGCTGAAACAACAGTAATACCATGATTTGACTTAATACTATTTAGAGGTGCATTAATCCTTGGAAACTGTGCAATTATTTGGAAATGGAAGACAGAGGAAAGATCCATCTCACTAAAAATATGCATATACTACTACTGCATCTGTCTAGATTACTAATGCTGACCACATTATTTAAACACAACTAAGGTCAAAGTGAAGACTTTGACTGAAAATACAAATTTTGAACAAAGATTGTCAGTATTAATAAATATTACTTTCTAATTAAGCATTTCACCAGAGCCTTTTCCTACCTCTATGAAATTAATATTTCATCAACTGCTGAATGTCGCATGAAATCTGAGGTTATATCCTTGCATGCCAATACCTATCTTCATTTCATTAAGAGAAAATAAAGTGTTTCCCCTGATTATAATTTCCTTGTCCAATGGGTCAACAATTTCAAGGAAAACTAAGTTTAGTATACAATACAGTATATGCATGCAATTTCCTTGTGCATATTATGTGAAACATAAATAAAGATTTTTTTTTTTTTTTCCAGTGGTGTGCTGGATTCCATCAGATAATCTACTGTTCATTTGAAGTATATCATCCAAGTGGTTCTACCCCTGTATATGTGCCATCTGTCTGATCTACAACAAAGCTGAATTTCATGAGAATATAAACATACTTGCTTACTCCATTTGACCTCATTTCACCAGCAAAGCCAGTATGACGGGATTATCTTCCGCTTATAAATACAATGATACAACATACAGTTCAGCAGATATTATATAGAAGTTTTAGACCACAGAATGTCACTATTGGCCAGTCAGAATTAAGTAACACAATGTAATATAGGTTGCACTTTATTTTACAGTACATGTACTAACATGTAGTTATAGTGTACTTACAGTATATTTATCTAAGAAAGTTCTGGTAATACAAGGTAACTACATGGGGTAGGGTTAAGTTTAGGGGTAGGTTCAGGGTTAGTACCTAGTTATTACATAGTTATTGTAATTACTATAATAAGTACATAGTATGTGTACATGAGGAACAGGACTGTAAAATAAAGTGCTACCGTAATATGTTTATGCGAACATACATTTACTGGGAAACCAAGGCTCATTGGAAATACCTGACTGCCTAAAATTACAAAAATGTACCTATACAAACATTTCAATGCCATTTCCAGATAAAATAAACATAGTGCTAGTAAAACACCAACAAAATTGTGTAACGTTTCATACAAATTATGATTACAGGGCAGATTATCAATGAATAAAGGCTTACAGTATTTAAAAAAAACAAAAAAAAAACATGTAGTCATAGTGTATGATTTGTAAACTAATACATTTTGACATATATCTAGCGCCGTATGTATAGTTTTCAGATGTAGTAAACTTGCTCGGTAGCACACCCGGTTATTGTTGCGCTTAAGAGTCCCATGAAACACCAGTCATGACACTCCACAAAAGTGGAGTGCCTTATTTTTGGAATCTGAACAGGCATTGTTGCTTCAGCATTTGCTTTTGTTAACACTATTGGTAAGGTTAAGGTTGGGTGTGGTGTAAGTGGAATGCCGGTGTCAAATGCTATAGTCCTTTTAATGCCAACTCACTGGAAATTTTATTTGTAATAATATCATAATAAAATGTTGCTGCTGCAGTCACCTTTAAAGGTCCTGTTATTCGCGCTTTTTTGAAGCTTTGATTGTGTTTACAGTGTACAATATAACATGTGTTCATGTTTTGCGTGTAAACGTGTAAACAGTATTTTTCACACAATTCACCTATCTGTATACCGCTGTTTTCACTGTCATAAAAACGAGCTGATTACTTCCTTGTTCTATAAAGTCCCTCCTTCAGAAATACGTAACGAGTTCTGATTGTGCCAGCAATTCGTGTGTTGTGATTCGACACCAGCTTAGAGCAGGCTGACCTCCTGGAAACGCGATTGGACTAGAACACACGTGCTGGAGATGTACTTATAATCATAGGAGCGTTTTTACCGACGAGATGTGCATGAAAATTGCATTCGTTTTTTTTGCACAGGCCTAACATCTAGTTAACAAAGCTAAACAGTGTTGCCCTTTGTGTAATAAGTTACAGAAACTGTTAAACGCACCAACTTAAATAATAAAATACACTTACCGGTTGTGGTCCATAAACAACGCCCAAAGAGGGAACTGCTCCATCTTTAAGGAATAATCTTTGTGCGAATCCGGCATTAAACCGATTGAGATTGAGGAATTTGTCCTCAGCAAGCTGTCCTCAGCAAAATGTGCTGCACATAGTTTTACATGTGGATTATAATTTTCGGGAACCGAGTTAAACATAAATTGTAACCAAGTACAACGTCCCTGGGAATCCCAAACAAAGGTGATTGGACTCCGAGATGAAAATAACAGCATTTCAACGACATGGCAAAAAACAAACGCAGGTCTTCCTTCTTCTCCGTCGGCCCCCCTTTTTGTGAATTCATGTGGGCAGAGGTTAGTCAAAAAACTGTTTTAGTGACGTCATTACTGCAGGAACTAGAGGGATGTAGTCCAAACGGGTCGTTTTTTGTAGGCGAATTCTGTTAAACAAAATATCTCGCTTGGCATTGAACTTTGAGCTTTAGAATTTTACAGATATTATTTATACTCTAACATTACAAACTAACTAAAGTTTAAAACATGGGATCACGAAGAAGGGGACCTTTAACTGTTTCAAAGAAAATTAAACATGCTATTTAGCACCAAACACTGGGCATTTCACTTTGTTACTGGATGCTACAGATTTTATACATTAAAATCACCCCAAAAATATGCTTCAGGTTTGCCTAAGGACAACACACAAATACAATATTATGTTTGTGCCAAATGGTGGTATTCTGGATTCATAATTAAAAAAAAAAAAAAAAAAAAAAAAAAAAGCTCTTTGCGTTCCTGCTGCAGTGGCTCAGTGAAGTGAGGCTTCTTGGCTCAGAATTTGGCCTAGCTCTCCGTTTCCTCTGAGCTGGATGGAAGAAGCAAACAGACTCAGTGTTTGTTCATCAATCACAGAGATTTCTCTATCTTTTCCACCAGCTTCTGCTTTCTCTTCTCATGTTCCATTCCTGCAGGATCATGATCTTACCTGCTCTCATGATTCCCTTTTTGCAGAATAAATACCAGTGACATTTGCCTAATCCCAGGATGGTCACCGATTAGGCTTATCATTAAACATGAGCAAACATTAAACTATTTATACATGCAGAGGCTCTTGAGCTTTCTAGCCTGCAGTGCCGAGTGCATCATTATTTTACCCTGTATTATAACAATAATATTTTAAAGCAAGACTAAGACACTCTTGGGATTCCTGTGTTCTCATGCATATGTCATCAGATGAGGTGGGGGATGGGAATATAAATATTTATTTTCAGGGATTTAACTGATTAAAACATAGGATGTTCCTAGATGGATGTTCTTCATTGTTCTTGAAGGAACAAACCATACGGGATTTTGCATAGCTTGTCAGTGAACTACGGCTCTGTGTAGTAAATGCTGCTCCATCTGAAAGCACATGGAGATTTACTAATGATTAAAGAACTGGTTTTACTGACTAGATGCACATGAAAATCGCATTCGATTAATCATGCAGCCCTACCTTTAATCCAATGGATCTTATGGCTTGATGGAAATACAGTTACAGAACTTGCAAAGGATGCTGATCCAGAAACATTTCCAACTTGTTCAAATCACATTAAGCAGGAGAAATAAGAGTGTTATATTAAGTGCCGAAAAGGAACAGGATTAAAAAAAAGAGAAAATCAGACCAAATTTGGCAACCCCACCAAAAAAATAAATAAATAAATTTCCCCTTGAGCAGCCTTCAGACAAATTCAAATGCTATTGCTGAAGTAACAACATCAAGATTGATGTGTTTAACAGTGAGAAACCAACATGCTGTCCATGCCTCGTCAATTCTGACCCACATCCGAGCCAATGCAGATTAACCTCCCAGCACCTCAGAGCAAAGAGCCACTTCCCACAAGCCCCTGACAAAGACTTAGGCAAACTCATCATTCTTCTCTCTAATAATGACAAAAAAAAAAAAAAAAAAAACGGTATTGGGCAAACAGGAGTCACTGAAGAGAGAAAAAAAAAAGTCAAAACAGTAAGTCAATCCTTCAAAGACTGCTATGGATTTACAACAAAATTGCCCATGTTCCCAAAGCCCCCCTTTAAATTACAGTGACTGCAAAGGACGTTGTTTCATCACCATACTTTGACTAAACAGCTTACAGTTTGGATTAGGGCTCGGCCCCCCTCCAATCCAGCACGGCTGCCTCGTATAAACCATGAACCCGGGATAGAGATAAAGCATTGCTCTTCAACTACCAAAATGGAATAAGAAATCATTCTGACTGAGCCAAGCGTCTTGAAGGCCCGGCAAGTTGCAGAGAGAATGAAGGGAGGCTGAAGGTCACTGTTTTTCAGAGCCTTTCCTGGAAACAAAGAACCGAGCCGGTTTTGATAAGAACATGGGTTAATGCATTCTGTTTAGTCTGGGAAAGGTGCAAGGTTTAAGGTGGGAAACCGATACGCTTTGATGGACAGAAAGAAACAGAGAAGGATGTCAAAGTGGCAGATAGAGAGACAGGATATCACTGGATCTCTTTAATCGAAATGTAATTCAGAAACAACACGATTAATTCTGCATAATAAGACAGCATTTTGCTTTGAGACGCAGTATGATGACAGGCACATGAGGACAGTTTGCTATCAAAAGAATCTTAATGTCAAAGTTTTGTTCGACCATATATCCCTGTATAAAGCTGACTCATACTGGATATACTGCGCAGAGTCATCCTATGCCAGATCACTGAGATAGAGTGTCATATTTGTCCAACCTTGATATGTTTCCCATGTCTTTAACAACCTCAACATGTGATTAGATTATAAAATGAGCCAATCGTAAAACACTGTGCCTTGAACAATGGCAGATCACTGTATAGCCAGGTTTCTAAATCGGCATATAGCACTGCACGCTGCATATTCAGGCAGTTTCATGGGACACGCGGCTGCTCTCCATTCCGCTCACCCATCTCCCCGAAAATGAATTGTGTCCTAGTGCATAAGTTTCTCTGAGCAGTTCCCTGAGCTTTACTTCACCACCTCCTTTCACTTCACTTGCTATCTGTCTGCACAATAGAAATAGGATAAACGGTCTGCTCATAAAAAGTCCTACTAGAAGCCAACAATAGGGAAAGGATGCTAATAAATATTGCAAAATATTATAGAGATTTTAAATACCATATTTTTCTGACTATAAGTCGCACCTGAGTATAAGTCACATCAGTCCAAAAATACGTCAAGATGAGGAAAAAAACATATATAAGTCGCACTGGACTATAAGTCGCATTTATTTAGAATCAAGATCTAAGAGAAAACATTACCGTCTACAGCCACGGGAGGGCGCTGTAGCACTGAGAGAGCACTGAGCAGTAAAGACGGTCGCGGCTGTAGACGGTAATGCTTTCTCTTGGTTCATGTCTCTTAGTTCATTTCTCTCGGTTCATGTCAAATTAATTTTGATAAATAAGTCGCACCTGACTATAAGTCGCAGGACCAGCCAAACTATGAAAAAAAGTGTGACCTTTTATTCCGGAAAATACTTTTTGTAGTAAAATTTTCAGCATCATTACTCCTGTCTTCAGTGTCACATGATTCATTGTGGCTCTGACTCTGGAGCTAGAGTAAGAAGAGAGAAAAAAAAAAAAAATGTGATAAGTGTTTGCAGACAAACCTGTAAAAAACATATGTCCTGCGAAGTCGTGCTGCTCGTGGGTGTTGCATATGTGAAAAGCGGCGGGGCTGAACCTGATACTCTGCAGGTGAAGGGAAGGCAATAGTTATTTCTCACCTCATCCATACTTGCAGATTCCCTCTCCATCAAACATGACCTACAGGGTGAGGAAAAATACATTACCAACTGGAAATGTAGAAACACATAAATGAATTCACATACTCATGTGAACCGTTCTTCTAATCCCAGGAGATGGATGATGCACTAAAGCTACTGACAGGTTTTTCTAGCACACGAGCCAATAAGAAAAACAAAAGCTGCACTTCACTGATGATCCGGCTGTGCACAAAACTGAACAAAGTATTAATGCAAAGGCTGTACGTTTTGTTTTTAGTGAAACTTAACTGTTCAAAAGTCAGATATTGTATAAATGCAGTTGTATATTATTTTTAGACTTTATTCCTTGTTTTGTGTGTGTTTTGCTCTTCATGTGCCTTCCTTGCCCTTATTTGGTCCTTCCTGACCCCGTGTAGTTCTGTTAGTTCCAGGTGTTCCTAGTTATTAGTTATCCTCCTCACCTGTCTGCCCCGCATGTTAAACAATATGACAAGATAAATAGAAACTCAGTTATTGCCCTTGGCTGCATAACTACAGTAACCCCTCTAATAAATAAATAAATAAACATATAAATAAAAATAAAATGTTTAAAATTTTCTGTTTTAATAAATTAAAATAATATAATATTTAACTTAAAGTAATATTAGATTTTCACAATTTTGTAAAACTTTTAAATGTTTTCTGTTTAAATAAATACATATAAGTTTAAAAAAAAAAAAAAAAAAAAAAACAATGTCAAGCGTGTAAGTTTAATTCTCTTTATGTGCAGACAGTTTTTATGCTCACCAAGCCTGCATTTATTAGCCTGCATTTATTTTGATCAAAAATACAGTAAAAACTGTATCATTATTATTATTATTATTATTATTATTATTATTATTATTATTATTATTATTATTGTTATTATTATTATAAATTATTCTAATATGCTGATTTGCTGTAGAATAAATAATAATTATTATACATTTTTAAAAAAGTTGTGCTACTTAATATTTTACATAAACAGTGATACTTAATTTGATTTTATTATTTTGTATTATTTGATGAATAAAAAGTTCAAAAGAACAGCATTTATTTGAAACATCTGTTGCTGTTGTCTTTCATTTCTTTATCTAATTCAATTAATGCACCCTTGCTAAATAAAATGTAAATAAAAGTAACAATACATATCAAAAATATTGTTTATTAATGTTGTTACTACTAAAATACGTTGTTATTGCTTTACTCTGATTATTTGCATTTTGTTTTCAAAAATAAATAAATAAATAAAGTAATGCAATAATTAATAAAAGAGCAGTGATCAAAAACAAACAAATAAAAATGATAAAGTCCTAAATAATTATCCCACTTTTCAGATCCTAAAACATACATGCAGGAAAGTTTGCCATGATGCCAAGTTACACCATGATGCTTAACAAAATGTAGTAATGCAAACAAAAAATATGGGTATTTGGGAGTCGAAAAGAGCACTTATCTATTCATGACAGAGCCTGCACATTTGGAGCGTCATTACATTCTTGTTAGCAACATGTTCAAAGAGAATTATGAATCAACCAAAAGCTGCAGCACAACACAATACACATTCCTTCAGGGAGAAAAGAGCCAATCCATTCTAGCAGGTCTTGAAATCAGCTATTTTTAGGATTCTCTGCTCTACAAAAGGTCAATCAGACTCTTCCTACTTTTCCTCCAGTGAATGCCTGCAGTCTACAGGACATGCTGAATTTGTTATTTTTTTATTTATTTTTATAGAGCACTATGGGGAGCCATCAAGACCATTCTCTTGAGATAATTGAGGATTTCTTTTACTCCAAAGAGTCGAGACTTCCATTTTATGCTTGTATTCACTCATTTAAATTACAAGCTCTTGTCGTAAATTCCTTTAAGTCCAGCAGTGCCTGCAATTAAATGTTGCACAAATACGCTCAAGGCCAACCGATTTCTGTTTCCCTCCATGGGTCAAACCAAGGAAGGAGAGATTTTAAGCAACACGAGTTCCCCTTTGTCACTGCAGAGATTCTGTATGTCACAATGTTGTACACATATACGAAAAAGTGGGCGACGGCAGACTAAAGCTCACGGTAAACCTACACGGACTGTTCATGAGAAAGCAGATTAGTTTTATATTCAAAACCTGCTCTGCACAGTTACTACAGAAGAACCAGAAGGAAACAAATAGTTTAAAAACACATTAGTATATACTTAATGTATGAATGAGGAAGTAGTAATATATTAAAAGTAAATTACATTGTGCTGCAAAGCCTACCCTGGATGTGCATCACCATAGGACTAATTTCCCTGGGGAAATCAATAGTGAGCTTTGCATGTCTGCACAATTGGGAAGGTCTCATACTTTTATGTTCGCATTGTCCTATTCTCCATCAATACCTGTTTTTAATCTACTTCTCTGCCATTTCTGGCTTTGCACACATGACCATCCGCACCTAACAAAGCACTGGAGCATGTTGGCATCCTAAATGAGTTTTACATGATAGATTACCGTTTGTTCACTGGCTTCCCAGAGAAAGCCAAGAGAGAGTATTGATTAGACTCCATGATAGGTGTGGCAATGGCTTCACGCAGCCTAGATGTGACATTCAGCTGTTTATGTATGCAGGAAAGCATACATCTTCAGCCAGGTTCAAAACCGATGAACTGGAAAAGGGGTCTTCCCTACGGCTCCATTTTAAACTGCTGACACATGCACATTTTGAAACCCGCTTTCCACTTTATGGCCACTGTCTGTGTGCTGTAATTGTGTGTGTCCATGGAGAACTCTCAAAATAGTTATGGTTGGTTATATTTACAACCTTTTCAGCGGTTTTAATTATTGGCACTTTTGACCCACTATTTAGGCTGTGAATGCCTATGTGTAAGTTCTGATCCAGTTTTACATCTTAGATTTTGAAAACGTCTCATAGCTGGAATGCTGGGATGGTTTAATAGCACGCAGGCTCAGAAAGAGAATCACTTGAAGCGGTTTCAAAGCTTTTGTGAATGTTATAATTGAGCTATTCAATATTTCAATAGGATTGCCTGCAGTCAAAAGCACATGGAAATATTGTCCTCCGCTGAGAACCTGCTGATCTACCTCCCAAAAAAAAGATCCAAATGAGCATTAGACAAAAGGGAAAATGCAGATGACAACAGATGGAGGATAGACAGCATCTTGTCAAATATATTTTTTCTCTATGAAATGCTACATTGAAAACTTTTTTGTTTTGTTTTTATATTAGAGTTTCCTGCAGTAGCCTACACCAAAATATTACTATTAATATTAATATTGAGTACTGGTGTAGTAATATGTTATAATTATATTTGTAAGGTATTTATTTTATTATTCTGTCTATAATAATATTTTATAATATAATTAAATGTATTATACTATATAATAATAATAATAATAATAATAACAACAACAATAATAATAATAATAATAATAATAATAATAATAATAATAATAATAATTATAATTTTTTGATTTCAACTGAATATATTTACTTTCTCAAATTTATATATTTTTTAAAATTAGTTTAATTAGGCACAGTAATTTTACAATCTAAATTTAATTTGGTCATATAAATATGTATATAAAAAATATAACATTTAATGACAGTCCATTTTTAAAAAGAAAATTACCAATGTAAACTTATAAAATTAAATGTAAACAATAAGGTATTTGTCAACTCAGTAAACTCTGTTCCAAGGTTTGCCCATGATTACTGAAGTAAACAGAGTATATGCAAAAATATGCATTTCAAAGCAGTTGCATGTCAATCTCACAGCTCTCGGGCAACAAATTAAATTATTCTACTGTAGAAAGACTGTTATGGCTGACATTTTAATTGTACTACCTATTGGGTACTGAAGTACCAATACTTTTGACAACCCTGAGCAATTATCTATTTTTCTCAGTCAAACTGCCTACACTTCAAATGGCAAAGCATGAGTCTAATTCATTGATGGAGGCATTTCACACTTATTAGGATTTGCATGCCTCTTTTTGTCCTCCAGCATGATATGTCTTTGATTAAGTGAGTTGTATCACCTCATTGCCTGAAATAGCCAAGCTTTAATACCTGGCAGTGGGATTACTGTGACATGGCCCGGGGCTAATGTGTCTCTTCCTGCTACTTGATTACTGCATTTAGTGCTCTAATGAGACCAAGCTAGCCTGGTGCCTCTCACATTGTATTCATCTGGCTCAGCTATTAAATAAAAATACATCAGTGTTTGTGAGGTGCATAATGGAAAATATTTTCCTTCTGATTCAGGGAGCAGGAGTACCCTCAATATCAAATTTTAGAATAATTAATGGCCCCTAAAAACAAAGGCTAACATGAACAAATGACTTCAAAACTGACAATATTTACCTTACGAAATGTAATCAATCAATAGTTTACAATATGCTGTCAACAACTATTATTATTATTATGGTAGCACTTTATTTTACAGTCCTGTTCCCCATGCACATACTATGTACTTATAATAGTAATTGCAATAACTATGTAATAACTAGGTACTAACCCTGAACCTATCCCTAAACCTAACCCTACCCCATGTAGTTCCCTATCTGTCGGTCACTACGAGTTATGTCGACCGACAAATGGGGTCTCACTTGGGAGGCCAATCATCTCTGATTTTAAGAGAAAACGCCAATGAAATTGGCAAGTGGATTAACACACCTGAGCCACTCCCCGTGCCAGCGGGTATAAATAGGGCGACAGGTGCATCCACTCATTAGATTTTTGCTTCGGAGCCGAGTAGTCGATGAAGAAGATCACTACAAAGCCATTCATCTTTGTTTTTGGTAGAGCTGTTCCTGGTCGGTGTGACGGCGCGTTACAGTGGTGTCCCTGCGAGCGGCGATTCCCCTGGGCGCTTCGGCTAAAAGAGACAGTTCTCTAAAAGAGCAAATCACGGACGATTCGCGTCTTTTTCAAGATGCCGTTTCGTCCGTGTCCTTCTGGATGCGGTCGTTTCCTGTCTTCGGTTGACGGTCACGAGCGTTGTCTGCAGTGTCTGGGCGTCCAACACGCTGAGGCTGCGCTCGTGGATGATTCATGCGTCTACTGTGGGCGTATGAACATGGCAGCGCTGCGATCGCGTCTCTCACTCCTCAAGGGGAGTGCAGCAGACCCCTCTGTCGCCACCCGTCCCGGTCTCTCTGGCTCGAGCAGAGGGCCGCCGGCTGGCGCTCTGGGAGATCTGAGGATCACAGTGAGAGCTTCTCCGCCGGGCCACGCCCCACGGACCTCTCACTCCTCACGCAGCGACTGTCCCGTGCAGCTGCCGATTGATTCTGCTGGGCCGTCTCACAGCGGTCCCAGCGTGTCTTTCGGTGCGCCGCCCGAGGACCAGATGTCGATTGCTGCATCGGGGGATGGGTTATCGACCTCTGAGGATGAAGGTTGGGCGGGGCTGCCCCCCTCGGGTGTTGTCGCTACTGCCGAATCGGACTTGGAGTTGTCGGCCATGCTTGCCCGGGCAGCCGTGAGTATCGGACTGGAGGTGACTACACCGCCCAGTCCCGAGCCCTCACGGCTGGATGATTGGTTTCTCGGCGCGGGACGCGGCTCACAACCTCGTTCTGCTCCGGTGCCTTTCTTCCCGGAGGTGCATGAAGAGGTGACGAAGTCGTGCACGGCCCCTTTCACGGCCAGAAGCCGCTCTTCTCCCTCTTCCATCCTCACCACCCTCGATGGCGGGGCAGCCAGGGGGTACGTAGAGGTTCCCCAGGTGGAGAGGGCGGTTGCGGTGCACTTGTGCCCACAAAACGCCGCCACTTGGAGGAATCGTCCGCGCCTCCCGTCCAAGGCCTGTAAGCTGACGGCCGCACTCGCTGCCAAGGCTTACAGTGCTGCGGGCCAAGCTGCCTCTGCCCTGCATGCCATGGCTATCCTGCAGGTACACCAAGCCAAGGCACTCAAAACCATGCACGAGGGTGGTACCGACCCGGGGTTGATGCAGGAGCTGCGCACGGCGACCGACTTCGCCTTACGGGCAACGAAGGTCACGGCGCGGTCCCTCGGGAAGGCGATGTCCACGCTGGTGGTCCAGGAGCGGCATCTCTGGCTGAACCTGGCTGAGATGAGGGACATGGACAAAGCGCGCTTTCTCGACGCCCCCATCTCCCAGGCAGGCCTGTTCGGCGACACTGTCGAGGACTTTGCCCAGCAGTTCTCGGCGGTACAGAAGCAGACTGAGGCCATCCAGCACATCCTGCCCCGACGTGTCTCTCCGGCTGCCACCGTTCCGTCGCGGGTAGCGCCTCAGCCTGCTCGTCGCCGTGGGCGCCCCCCTGCGTCCTCTACGCCAGCTCCGCCCCGTGCTGAGAGTTCTTCGAGGCCGGCGCGTCGAGCCCCGCGCAGGAGAGCGGCGCCCCCCGTGTCACTCCCGGCTGCGAAGTCCTCCAGGAAGTCGACCAAGCGGCCCTGACACGGGCAACTCGGAGATGCGGAGAACTGCTCTTCAGGAGATGGCGAAGACAGCGCCACTCCTTCCCCCGGAGGAGGGCCGGGTGGAGAATCTTCAGTTTCTGTTTTGTTCTGTTCCGCCACTGGCCGGACGGCCAGTGGTGCCCACATTTTCAATAAAAGAGCAAATTCTCCTTCCTCCGAGTTGCAAGGCTCGTGGCTTGACAATGAGCGACGCACAGCTTCCTCACTCTCACCCACGACGCCCCCTTTCGCCAGCGGCCAAGAGGTCGCGGTTCGGAGACGCAACGCCTCTCCACGCGTCTCTGGCCAGTTCCTCCGGGAACACGAGGAGTGTGGTTGCGATGACCCAGGACGCTGTGCCTTCTGGGCCTTGCGGCACGACTCCCCATCGCTGCACCACTGCGGGTATGTCGACTGTCCCTTTGGTGCCACTTGTACGGTATCTGGGAGCGTGGCTTGCGCTGCCCAACCCGTCACGCTGGCTCATCCGGACGGTTCGACTCGGCTATGCGATTCAATTCGCCCGGCGACCCCCCAAGTTCAATGGCGTGCTCGAGACTTCGGTGGCAGTCCAGGACGCCCCTGTCTTGCGCGAGGAGATTGCTGTCCTCCTGGCGAAGGATGCAATCGAGCCGGTCCCTCCAGCCGAGATGAGGACGGGGTTTTACAGCCCTTACTTCATCGTGCCCAAGAAGAGCGGTGGCCTTCGACCTATCCTGGATCTGCGAGTCTTGAATCGGGCCCTACACAAGCTCCCGTTCAGGATGTTGACGCAGAAACGCATTATCAAATGCGTCCAGCCCCAGGACTGGTTTGCAGCGATCGACCTGAAAGACGCGTACTTTCATGTCTCTATCCTCCCTCGTCACAGACCGTTCCTGCGCTTTGCTTTCGAGGGTCAGGCATGGCAGTACAAGGTCCTCCCCTTCGGGCTCTCCCTGTCCCCCCGTGTCTTCACGAAGGTCGCGGAGGGCGCCCTTGCCCCACTTTGGGAAGTGGGCATCAGGATCCTCAACTATCTCGACGACTGGCTCATTATGGCCCGGTCCCGAGAAGAGTTGTGCGATCACAGGGACTTCGTGCTTCGGCACCTCAGTCAGTTGGGGCTTCAGGTCAACCGAGAGAAGAGCAAGCTCTCCCCTGTGCAGAGAATCTCTTATCTCGGTATGGAGTTAGACTCGGTGAGTATGACGGCACGTCTCACCAGCGAACGTGCCCACTCAGTGCTGAACTGCCTGAGTTCCTTCAGAGGCAGGACAGTGGTACCACTGAAACACTTTCAGAGGCTCCTGGGGCATATGGCATCCGCAGCCGCAGTCACGCCGCTCGGATTGCTTCATATGAGACCACTTCAGCACTGGTTACACTCCCGAGTCCCGAGATGGGCATGGCGCCGCGGTACACATCGTGTCACCATCACACTGATGTGTCGCCGCCTATTCAGTCCTTGGTCGGACCTTGCCTTTCTACGGGCCGGTGTGCCCTTGGAACAAGTGTCCCGGCACGTTGTTGTCACAACAGATGCCTCCAACTCGGGCTGGGGCGCGACATGCAACGGGCAGGCAGCCTCAGGGTCCTGGACAGGACCTCGACTGCTTTGGCACATCAACTGCCTGGAGTTGCTGGCAGTGCATCTAGCTTTGCGACGGTTTCGTCCGCTAGTGCTGGACAAGCACGTGTTGGTCCGCACGGACAACACTGCGGCTGTTTCGTACATCAACCGACAAGGCGGGTTACGATCACGCCACATGTCTCAACTCGCCCGTCATCTCCTCCTCTGGAGTCAGACGTGGCTCAAGTCGCTGCGCGCTGTCCACATCCCGGGGGAGCTCAATCGTGCAGCCGACGCGCTCTCACGACAGCTCACTTTCCCCGGGGAATGGCGACTCCATCCCCAGACGGTCCAGCTGATTTGGAGTCGATTCGGTGAAGCCCAGGTAGACCTGTTTGCTTCCCACGAGTCCTCCCACTGCCAGCTTTACTATTCCCTGTCCCAGGCCCCCCTGGGCACAGATGCACTGGCACACAGCTGGCCTCGGGCTTTACGCAAGTATGCGTTTCCCCCAGTGAGCCTGCTCGCACAGACACTGTGCAAGGTCAGGGAGGACGAGGAACAGGTCCTGTTGGTTGCGCCTTACTGGCCCACCCGGACCTGGTTTTCGGAACTCATGCTCCTCGTGACAGCCCCTCCCTGGCGCATCCCCCTGAGGAGAGACCTTCTCTCTCAGGGGCTTGGCACCATTTGGCACCCGCGTCCAGATCTCTGGAACCTCCACGTGTGGCTTCTAGACGGGACGCGGCAGACCTAAGTGATCTGCCCCCAGCAGTGGTAGACACTATCACTCAGGCTAGAGCCCCTTCTACGAGGCAGGCCTATGCTCTGAAGTGGAGTCTGTTCACGAATTGGTGTTCTTCTCACCGAGAAGACCCCCGGAGATGCCCGGTCAGAGTCGTGCTTTCTTTCCTGCAAGGTAGGCTGGAGCGTGGGCTGTCACCCTCCACCCTGAAGGTGTATGTGGCTGCCATTGCAGCACATCACGATGCAGTGGACGGCCGGTCCCTGGGGAGGCATGACCTGATCGTTAGGTTCCTGAGGGGTGCCAGAAGGTTACATCCTCCTAGGACACCCCTGATTCCCTCCTGGGACCTCTCTATTGTCCTGGCGGGACTTCAGAGGGGTCCCTTTGAGCCGCTGGATTCGGTTGAGCTGAAGTTCCTGTCTCTCAAGACAGCGCTCCTGATCGCGCTCACTTCCATCAAGAGGGTCGGGGACCTCCAAGCATTTTCGGTAAGTGAAGAGTGCCTTGTGTTCGGGCCGGCCTACTCTCACGTTGTCCTGAGACCCCGGCCTGGATACGTGCCCAAGGTTCCCACCACTCCCTTCCGAGACCAGGTGGTGAACCTGCAAGCGCTGCCCCTGGAGGAGGCAGATCCAGCCTTGTCGTTGCTGTGTCCCGTAAGAGCGCTCCGCATATACGTGGACCGCACCCAGAGCTTCAGAAGCTCTGAGCAGCTCCTGGTCTGCTTTGGAGGTCAGCAGAAGGGGAAGGCTGTCTCTAAGCAGAGGTTGGCCCACTGGATAGTGGACGCCATCGCCTTGGCTTACCGTTCCCAAGGCGAGCCGTGCCCCCTGGGGGTGAGGGCCCACTCCACACGGAGTGTGGCCTCCTCCTATGCGTTGGCGCACGGCGCCTCTCTGGCAGACGTTTGTCGAGCTGCGGGCTGGGCGACACCTAACACCTTTGCGAGGTTTTACAACCTCCGTGTAGAGCCAGTTTCCTCCCGTGTGTTGGGTAACAGGTAATTGGCGGGAAGGGCTGGCTGGGTGTCTCGCTTGCTGCGCCATTCCCCCTAACACGGGGATGTGAGCGCCTTCTTCTCCCAGTAGAGTTCCCCGGTTGGCGTACCCTGGTCGAGCATCCTCCAGCACCCTCGGCGTCAGACTTGGCGGAGCAGTCTGTCGCCAGGCCCAGTACTGGCGTTAGCATGCCCGGAGCCGGTCAGCCCCCGTACTGGGCTAGGTGTCCATATGGCTGGGTTCCCTGCGGGTAATCCCATATGTGTATTCTTCCACGGTAAGGTTTCCCTCTTGGCAAACCCGTGTCTTCCCTTGACAGATCGCTCTGTCTGTCTCTTCTGGCAGCCGTCCCATCCCTACTCCAAGGTAGGACCTGCCTCAGAGGCCCCTTCCATATGTAGTACTGCCCCCTGGGTCAGTCCATATCAGTATATCCACATGTCACCTCCCTACGGGTAGGATGTGGTCTCCGTAGCGACCCTTCCTAAAGGCTCGCTTCCCCATTGTCTTGCCAGCTGAAAGAACAAATAGGGAAGATTTGAAGCAATCTTTCACTGAAGGTTGAAATCCCTTCCATTTACTTTATGTGGGCGGAACAGCAGCATGGCCTTCTCCAGCAGCGATGTACTCACCCTTTGGCCCCTTCGGTACCAAGGTCAGTGAATTTGCGCTGGGGCTTTGGGAAGGTTACGACCTTAAGCGTAGCTTTTGTGGCACGCCAAGGCTTGTCAACAATTGCAGCGCCTCAGGGTTGTGACAAGGTTCAGGTTATGGCGTTTTCCATAGGACCCCATTTGTCGGTCGACATAACTCGTAGTGACCGACAGATAGGGAACGTCTCGGTTACGTACGTAACCCTCGTTCCCTGATGGAGGGAACGGAGACGTTATGTCCCCATGCCACAACCTTGAACCATTCGCTGTTGCCGGGACACGTTCTCGGCTCCTCAGCGTAAAACCTAATGAGTGGATGCACCTGTCGCCCTATTTATACCCGCTGGCACGGGGAGTGGCTCAGGTGTGTTAATCCACTTGCCAATTTCATTGGCGTTTTCTCTTAAAATCAGAGATGATTGGCCTCCCAAGTGAGACCCCATTTGTCGGTCGACATAACGTCTCCGTTCCCTCCATCAGGGAACGAGGGTTACGTACGTAACCGAGACGTTACCTTGTATTACCAGAACTGTCTTAGATAAATACACTGTAAGTACACTATAAGTACATGTAAGTACATGTACTGTAAAATAAGGTGCAACCATTATTATTATTATTATTATTATTATTATTATTATTATTATTATTATGCCATATATATATTAATAGTATTAGTGATATTACAAAATTACTGAATTAATTTATTGATATTTATTGAAATATTTTATATAATTTGAAAATAAAATAAATGAATAAAATTGTATATAAATTGAAAGCTCTGGTTACAATCTTTTGTCAACAAGCATTATTATTGTTGTTGTTGTTCTATTATTAAATACATTGCATTACAATATTGTGATATTTCTTTATTCATTTAATGTTTATCATTTGGAAATTGATAGACAGAGATAGGCACCCGGATGGATGGATAGATGGATGGATGGATTTGGTGTAAAACACAGCATATGAAATAGCTTTTTAAGCCAAACAAAAAGGCAACCCACTTGAGTGGTAACTTGTCCTCAAGAGTGTTTTATTAGCTACTCAGCAAATGAGCTGATTGCTGCCACAGCTACTGCAACCAAGAACAAATGGCTGACAATTTCCATGAGCAATGTTCGGTCTAGTGTTGTATGCAATTATTGGTGAATGCAAAGAGGTTTGTTTTCTTTTTGCAGTTTTTTCTTTTTTTTTCTTCTTTTTTTCAACTGAGTACTGAGTACATCAAGAGCGGCCACAGCTTCTTATAAGATGTACTTAAACGTGAAATGAATGGAAAGACCGACTTAAGCTGAAGCAACATATATTTGCTGAACCTTTATTCAATTTCCACTAGGCACGGAGGGAGTTAGATGGAAGCTGAGCGCGCTCCGAGACAATATTTTAATGGACTGAATGTACTGAGAACTTCATCACCCCATAAAGGCCTAATTCTTCCTGTCACCTTTGCCTGAGATTGTTTTCGGCATTCACAAGTGCATGACAGTGCAATGGACTTCCGCCTAGTCAAATTAAGCCCGGCTAGATCAGCCATAAATATTCACAATATGAGAAGCCTGTGCCAGTTAACATCCTTCACCAGACCCGAGGCCTCGACATGTGGTGATATATAGAGCTCTGACAAATGGATAATGGGTTGTAATCAAACTTGATATACCTGTTTACAGAAAATTGGACAGAAAAGTTGGCATTTACTGGCTGTATTCATGGTATTAATAAAAAGAAAATCACAGGATTATCTCATAGACAGCGCATGATAATTTGATTTTGGCTCAGTACCCATGAATTTTAAATAACTGCTATTGTAGTGCTGTTCAATTAGATTGAAATGAGATCACATGAATCATTAGCAACACAACAGAAGAGCGTTTAGAAGAGCGTTCACAGCAACAGCAGTTTAATAGCTTGGAGTCACTAAGATAGATTGATATCACAAAACTCTGTGTTAGAGGTTTTGTTGGTGTGTTGCCATAGAAGAACCATTGTGGGTTCCCCAAACAACCTTTCAGAGAACAACTCTAAAAAATAAAAATCGTATTAATGTCAAGACAAATTTTATAATCAGAAGAACCTTTTTCGACTTGTGCAATAAAATGGTTCCATTAATATCAATTGTTCTACATGGAACCATTGGTGCATTAAGAACCTTGATTTTTAAGAGTAGAAGAACCCTTTTTTCAGTGTGAAGAACGTTTGAATAATACAAAGAACCTTTTCTACTCACTCTTAATAATAAATGTTTGAAAATGGGGTTTTTCGCAACAATGCCATATAAGAACCATTTTGACTCTCCAAAGATTTTTAACATATAAAGAACTTTCGCACACTGGTTCCATGGGTGTAGAGAACCTTTAGTGCAATGAAAATGTTCCATGAATGTTATTTGTTTTTAATGGAACTACAAATGCCAAAAAGAACCTTTGTTGTTTTTAGTGCAACCCAAAATCAAAGAAAAAAATGGAACAATTAAAATTAATTTTCTCCTAATCTGAGAGCCAATTTTGTCTATCAATGGAAAGATTATAGTCTAAGAGACCATGTTTTCCAAAATGTGTAGTAAGTGTACATGTAGAAGATTTGCAATATAGTATACAATTAACATTGACTAAGCATTTATTGACTATTTTGCTATAAGTTTGATTGCATCATATGATAATTGATGTTAACAGCGTTTGTCTGTTTGATTACCTCTTTTATTGATTGTTTCATACATTTCAGCCATATGTACATAAACTTCCAGTCACCACTTATTATGCTTCTACTAAATATTGTAGAAACTTAATTTTCCGTAAAGTTGCTTTACAGCTATTTGTATTGTAAAAAAATGTGCTATACAAATAAACTTGAACTGCTGAATTGAATTGAAGTATTGCATACAAACAAAATGCAGCTTTTTAAATAAATAAAAAATAACCTCAGTTTTTACAGTATTTGGGCTTGAAACAACATTTTCATTTTTAAGTGAACTATTCCTTTGAGATGCTCATCTCACTCAACTGTTGCATCATTAATGGATGGTGTTGCTCACACGCCTCAAAATTGAACAACTTCCAGTCAATTTTTTGCTGCAAATCGCTGCCAGTGTGAACACCCCTTTAGTGTTTTGCTATAAATGACCTGTGATGTCATCACAGAAATTCCTCACGCTTTTTGATCCATTGAGATCAAAGGTGTGCAACCAATTTGCAATCTTTGATCTCTCGCTCTTTTGTACACTTGCAATCTCACTGTGCCTTTTGCTCTCAACTCTCTGAGTCTCGATGCGACTAACGAGCCGCCACTGTGAAATATTTCCTAGAGAAAATATAGCCTAGAAAAATATTTGCCATTTCATGGAATATTCAAAAAATATAGAGCTTTTAACAAAAAAAATAAATAAATAATAATAATACTGTGAAAGCAGAATCCCTGGTGAGAGAATGTCAAACAGTGAGAATGGGATAAGAGAGATGCCACAAAACCAAAAAAAAAAAAAAAAGCACTAGGGAATAATCAGTCCTGATGGTGAACAAAAGCAGCCAGAGGCCTAACAGCCAGAAGCAGAAAGACAATGAGAGCGAAATAAGGGCCTGCATGAGCAGATTCTGGCGTGAAACAGCTGAATCACCCCAGTTCTCAACATCGAGTGAGCTACAAGGTCAGCTGCATCGTTTTAGGCTCACTGAGTTTGCAAAATCTACTGTTTAATGCAATCAGAATAGGTGGTGTCTCTCCAGGGTGAACAAGAATTCAAGGGCGGACTTATACTGGTGTGTATCCTCTTTCACATGCTGGAGAGGAAGTAGCGTTCTCATTATATCAACAGCATGTGAGCAAGAGTGTGGAGTGTGGGCAAGAGTATATTTTGCCACTCTTGCATTCTGTTTCAAGTTTTGTAATTATTCGTCGGCATGTGGAACAGATGGACAGTTTCAGGAAATAATAGTTGCATTTGACACACAGCGTAGCATATAAAAAATTTATAAAAGTTGCATCTGTTTTTTTTTTTTTTTTTTTTTTTTACATGGTGGTGGATGGTGGGTGCATTGTTTTTTGTGATTTCTCTAGTATGCTGCAACCACTAGTAATCACCAGAAAGAAATGGAACGTCTTCTGTATGTGGGACAAATGTTTTCCGCCCTTTGCAGCCTATCTCGTGGGAAGTCATAAGGATTCACAAGGTGGTTCAGTTGTAAGGAAATGCACCGGTTGGATATTGTATTCTGTTTATGAATTTATTTTGAATGTGATTTATGGTAGCAGACAGAAACTAAACCTGAATTTGAATATAAGTTCTGACACTTCAATTTTTTAATAAGAAAAATGAAAAAACAAACAAACAAGACTAGCATTTCCCACTAGCATTTTGAGCAGATTCTTAAATAGCTCTGATTGGCCATTGTATTCACGTGATTCTTGTAAGCCACATCGATTAGCGGATCCGTCTGTTTGAGCAGGTATAATATCTTTCAAACGCTCCCGTGTGTATCTGTGTAAGCACTCAATGAATAGCGTGAAGCGATGATCATTTTAGCCAATCACAGACAAATCTGTTGAGCACGAGAACACAATGGCCAATCAGAAGTGTTTGAGAACCCACACAAGCGGGAATCTTGAAGTTTATTAAAGGTTTAATATGAATAAACATAAAGATTGTGTTTCTGTACAACATTATATAATTTCAGCATTATTGTTGCCATGAAAGTGTGTTGTTCCTACAGTATATAATTTATGACTGGGTCTGTCACTGAGGTTAGGAGAATACTTAAACAGATAATTTAGCCAAATAAATGTACTGGAAACATGTATGACTGTGTTTATGTGAAACTTAGATACTTGAGATACTTAAGGGGAGATACTGCAGGCAAAAACATGTTTTTTCATGCACCTGTCAAGTTTGAGATTCCCTCTGTAAAAACTTTTGACTCTAATATGTCAAAATAGATAAATAAATAAAACAATAATAATTTTGAAACTGACATCATCCATCTTTTAAAGAAATATATGCAAAATAGCACATATTTCATTAAACAATTACTAATTTGCATATCTAAACCTAACATTTTAGATCACTTGTAAAATATTTTATAAAACTTGTAAAAAAAAAAAAATGTTTGCAGTTATCAATGTAAACAATCAGTTGGGTAAAGCGATTACTATTTATTTTTATTTTATTTATTTAAAACTATTCACCTGCAGTGTCTCGCATAAAAAAAATAAATAATAATAATAATAATAAAAATAATAATAATAATAATAATAATAATAATAATAATAATAATAATAATTAATTGGATCCCAAAAGCATTCACTTTCATTGTATGGTGTAAAAAATAAATATATTTATTTTATGAGTCTTTTAAAATATCTTTTTGTGCTACAGAATAATATCCTACAGGTTTGGAATGACATAAGGACGATTAAAATATTTTTGCAGAATTGATAATGACTGATATGCAAGGATTCAGAATGAAACTCCTCAGACAGCTTACTGCAGGTACCATTTTTAGCTGTTTTTAGCAAATGTGAAGAGAGATCACAATCACTTATTTTAATGTTGACACCTGTGAAAACATTACATTTTATTTTAGTATATTTATTATTTTATTTTAGATTAGTCAATAGGAGCCAGGCTTCTGTTTAATTCTGTTCCACTGTGTCTAACTTTCTGATGCAAGAACATACCCTGCTTGAAGGCCAAACATGTAGGAGTGCCACAAAAACATACACAAAGCCACTGATACCGTACAACACATCTACACTGGTACAGCCACGTGAATACATGCTATAGATGAATAATGACTCCCTATTGCAGGGATGCACTGCTGAAATGAGTCAATGGCAAGAAAAAAAAAAAGTAGGTTTCATCAAACTTGCAGATGAGATATTTCATGAGGACAAGATAAGGAAGGTACAGACTAGATACAAACCTCGGACAGGTGGCCATTCATTCTACTCCTAATTAATACACATAGTAAGGGGGCAAAGCACTTTCATATGTACTCAAGAAGTGTATTAATTAAAGCAGATAACACACTGCCTAAAGACACTTCATTTGTCTTTGTATCTTAGAATGTTCTTAAACTCGAGACTTTAAACCAACACGGCATAAAGAATGACCCAGAACAAGAGGAAATCTTGCAATATCACTTACACCAACAGCATGCAAATAGATGTTCAACAGTGTTGTGTGCCATTCTGCTTTTAACCTAAAATGAATTTAATTACAATTTTGAATTGAAATTTGAAATGAAATCAGGTAGCAATCAGGATAGAGAATTGCTTTTCAAATGCAAAAAAAATAAAATAAAAATAACTTTAGAAAAAAAAGTTTAGCAAGACTCACAAAATTACATAAATGTATTAAAAAAAACTATAACATTGACAGTTTATAGACCTATAGATGTACAGAGAGAATGACAGATTGAATGATAGAACCACAAAATGAACTACAGACAGACAGATAGATAGATAGATTTATAACATAAACACATGTTTCTGATTTATGACCTGTTTTTGAACCACTGTTTTTGCTGGTCACACAGTAAACATTGTTTTCACCTTGCACTGTATGCTCACATTTATAGCCTAGAATGACCTCGACAACTGACCTAAACACCAAGAAAAGTGCTCGAGTAAGTTGCAGCCGGTCGATATTGGTGTAGAGAGTGGGATAATGTACGACATCCATTCTCAACTTCCCTTGCATGTCATGCAGTTTTGGTGACAAATCGTTGGTGACATATCACCACATCCAGGTGGAGAGAGTATCCTTATCATGAGCTGACACCTCTGGCCAGCATGTTTTGTTCATCTGCTCGAGTTCATCCTTGAAGAAAAATGATATATTAATGGCTAGTCTCCCTGGAGGTGGTCCATGCCTCTGGTCTAGTGTCTGCTCTCAATTTTTTATTTTTTTTTGTACATAAACTGCGTATTTATATAGTGAACGATATATGTGTATGTGGATTTCCTACACATTTCCTTCTCCGAACTGTATTAAATGATGCTTTATTTTCTCCAAGCAATACAACTTTTCATTATTTAATGCATTTGTTTGAGCTTATTGTTATGAGCACATAATGGAACAACTACAGATTGTCTCGTGGTAATTTATTATCTGTAGTATGGACCTGTTTTCATAGCGGAGGAATTCAATTCTAGTCTTTTTGAATGAAACAGCTGTGTTTGTCATATGAGCATGCGCTAGTGTGTTGTGAAACAGGGAGAAGTCATGCTTATATTGAGGTTATAATCAATATATGATTTATTTTTAATTCCCACTCTCAAACATGCTGATAAAATTATGAATTGCTGTAGGTTAATTTTTCTCTGGGGTCAGTTTTTACATTTTAATTTTTTTAAGAAATTAGTATTTTATACAGCTAGCATTAAAATGAATAAATGTAACAGTGAAGACGATAATGTTACAAAAGATTAATAATTATAATAAATTACATTTTAAAATATTAAAGTATGCAACTGATATTTTATATATATATTTTAATATTTCACAATATTAGCCCAAAGTTTTGAATGGTAGTGTATGTTTATCATGTGAAATTTGCTTCAATACTTCATATTGACATTTATCAGACACTTTTATCCAAAGTGACTTAAAGTGCATTCAGGCTATATATATATATATATATATATATATATATATATATATATATATATATATATATATATATATATATATATATATATATATATATATGATGAAGCAAACAAAACTTCAGGAGGGGTCAAGGCCAACATAATATAAAGGTCATGGGACGTAACACCCCCACCACAAGTTTACAAACAAAAAAATGTTTGTATGCAATAACAGCATTAATACATTTAGTTTTCCACTGAATGGACATTGGACAGGGCATCAGCTACAACATTCTCTGAACCTTTCTTATGGGAAATATCAAGATGGTATTATTGGACCACCGCATCAATCTCTGGTTCGAATTAGCCTTTTGTGATGGAAAAACAAGAGGGTTATGGTCAGTGTAAAAAAATAATTGGGTTACAGTTACCTCCCAAATACACTTCAACGTGCTGCAATGCTAATGACAGGGCCAACACCTCCTTTTTGATAGTGCTATACCTCTGCAGGCACTTTATAAACTTCTTAGAGTAATAAAACACAGGGTGGTCAAGCTCATCACGGTCCTCCTGTAGCAGCATTGCTCCAGCTCCAGCTAGGGATTGGAAGGAGTAATAAAGAAAGTGGTAGAAGAATGGAGGGAGCTTTCCTCTTCTACTGACTCACGCCATAATCGATTCAAAACGAAATTATTTATTGAACACAAACAAGCAAACAGAATTTTTTTTTTTTTTTTTTTTGGGGGGGGGGGGGGGTGTCAAGGCTCACATAATAAACAGAGCATCATATTAACTCCCAAAAGCAATCTACCTAATTTAACAAATAAAATAATGAAAAAGTACAAAATATTACACTAACTCCCTTGCTTTCCTTAAACAGGAAGAAAAGTTTAGTCAAAATAAATAGCAACTACTTCTCTACAGCTTCCCACAAAAAAAAAAAAAAAAAAAAAAAAAATCAGTCTTAACAAAAAAATAAATTACTTGTATGTTTGGGTTAAAGGAGTTCTCCAACAAGAGGATTAAAAACCTTTCAACAGACTTTTGTCAACAACAAGTTGAACAAAAGCAGAAGGTACTCTTGCTCCAAGACTCCACGCTCTAGACATCTCAGCTCTGCCTTTTAACTCCAAATATTCCCTCTAGTGGGCCAATCCGAAAAGCACAGTCATCAGCAGAATCATCAGCTTATTGAACTCCACCTGTTAGTCCTTATCTACTTTTGAGAGAGAGGGAGAGAGAGAGAGAAAAAAAAGCAACAGAACACATGCAGAAAAGAGACACCACCACTTATATAGGTCCTGGGATGTAACAATATTTAAATACAAATAATAAATGGATTCCAGATTTGAAAAGGGCCATTTCAGACCTCTCTATATATTGGAGTGTTATTGTTTATTTTTAGTTTTCTTGAGTTTCTTAGTCTCCCTGTTATCTGTTCTTCAGTAATGTTGGGCCATAATTCATTTGGGGTAAAATGGTAAATCCATTAAGAGCTTTAAATAATTAATCAGACCTTTCTCCAAGTTTCAAGTCCTTCATTATTTATGCAAAATGCTTATTGGACCATATCACATTTGCTGCACCCTGTAATTAATTGTGGAGTACCTTAACATGTTTACTTTCTATATCACAACCCTACTAGTCCCAAAACAAGCAATTCTATTCCAAACAAGCTAATTTTTTTTTTAATGCAATATGTAGTGATCTCGTAAAAACACAATTTTTCATTGTCTATGGTGCCTGAATGTGTAACTTCACACACTGTAATGGTACAGTACCTCAGTTAGAAACACAATGCAATGCAACACAATAAGCCTGTCATTACTTCACACTAGTTTGCAGACCATTAAGTGTAGACTAAAGAAATTAGCCCCTTTGTAAAATCTCCCTTTGTGAGTAAAAAAAACGAAAAACAAAAAGAACAAGAAACTTACAAGGTCAAAGAACTCAAAATCTATTATTTCACATCACCTGTAAAAGAACCAATATCAGACATCCTTTATCAACAAATCCAAGGGACTGAAAAGCTTTTCAATCTACCATGTTCACTGTCACCATAGAAATCGGCTGCCTGTGTCTTGACCTTGGCCTCTGGTAACAACATAACTTGGTTCTGTCGCAACCCTCTCTTCTGCCAACATTTAGACCAAATATCCAGGTTTAATGCATAGTTCAGATATATGCACTACCTGAATAAATGAAACATACCATTAGTGTTTGTTATTAATGAGATAGAAACCTCCAATTTTTACCAATCACTCATGCATAACTCATATGTACAGTATGTTGTTGCACTTAACAATGGATCAATGGCTTATGACCGAACATAATCAAACATTTATTAAAATGAACAAATTAACTTATGTATATATATATATATATATATATATATATATGTGTGTGTGTGTGTGTGTGTGTGTGTGTGTGTGTGTGTGAACTAATTTGGAAAAGCATAGTGGTAACACTTTATTTAAAGAAGAAATTCTTGCTATTAACTAGTTACTTATTAGCATGCATTTTACTTGCATATTGGCTGTTTATTAGTACTTATAAAGCACTTGTTAATGTCATATTCTGCATGAGCATTTTGTGAATCCCCTAATCATCCCAACACCTAAATGTAACTGTCTTATTAATATTAGTAAGGTAAATTATTAGTTATAGGTAACTTAACTTTTGGTTCAGGGAAAAGTTTTAGTAAATAGTGAATATGTGTTCTCTATTCAAAAGTGATACACTATTCAATGAACATATCTATTGAAAGGCTTACTTTATAGCTATCTATGTATGTATCTACCATCCATCCATATATCCATACAAACACTTCAACTCAAAATCATCAGATTAACAAAAATAATTATTTGATAAAGAAAAAAAAAATAGTAAAAAGATAATAATTTGGCCATATAAATATAGATGTTAATATCTGTCTGTCTGTCTGTCTGTCTGTCCGACCATCCGTCCATTTAATCTTGTAGCCACAAGATTACCACAAGATTATTTTTATTCTACTTTTTTTTTTTTTTCTACTTGTTGTTGAATTATGAGTAAAATAAAGAAGTATGTTGCAAACAAATGAGCAGTATTTCTAAATCATTGTAAGTACTGAGTTAGTTTGGTACCTCGGGGCTGTCTGACTGAGAAAAAAAAAAGAAAGAAAGAAAAAAACACTTGAATGTTAAATTAGAAAAATCTTAAACCAGTGTTTACTTAACGGGAAATATTTGGCTACCTGTCACTGTTACTATTTCATTTTTTGTATATATTTTTATTTTATTTTATTATACTGCAGTCTGTTCAACAACACATAAGCACAGGTAACATCTCCAGAACGGTTTTATATGAATATAGCACATTGTCCCATTAAAACCCACAGTCAAGCCATCATGCACCATTGAGGAAACCATTCCCAGACTCCCCAAGTGCGGTCAGCATCTCTGCGGCCTACATCATCTCCACAGGGCCACACATGCCCCAACAATGAGCAACATTATGCAGAGTCGAGTGAACAGCTCATTAAAGAAAGTTCAGCGCTCTACGTGTGTCAGTCATGCTATGGCTCTGCCTGCGAACACAACATGCTAATTGGCCTCTCTCTACACCAAACCTTGAACAGAATGCAGACTATAAATTATCTGAATCAGATCAGCTATCCAACACTGTTACTGAACATATGACTATTGTAAGTGGTTCAATGCATGCTGGGGGTTGTCTGAGTTCAGGGATGAGTATGCTTTATGCTGACTGTAGGAGATTCTGCTTTATGAGCAATATGACTGCTGCCTGGAAAAATAAAAGGAAAGATTGTAGAAGTAACGTGGACTTTATGCCCTACAAAATGACAAGTAATGAGTAGTGCACTGTAATAAATCATATTTAGAGTAGCATACTAAATCTAGCTTAGATAGAATCTGAATCCACGGAAGCTCTCAGATGATCACATTCTGAGGATGGGATATACATTCACAATAGCCTCCCCTATCATAACAAATGGGAACAAACTATTTTGGTTTAGATTTTCTGGTAAGACTTTAAAATAAAGTAAACGTTTTTGATGTTGAACATTAAAAAGTTAATGTATACTTTATCAGATTTTTATTTTTATATTACCTTTAAAAGTTTGGAATCAGTAAGGCTTTTTTTTTTAAAGGAATTAACATGTAGATTCAACAAAAACGTCACTTTAAATTGATCAAGTGACAGTCAAGATTTTTACCTTAAAAAAAAAAAAAACTTTCAATTTAGAGACTTACATTAGTATTTTTCAACTTGCATTAATAAATGTTAGATATGTTGCAAATTGTTAAATCATGATACCTACTGTACTAACATTAACAAATTGAATCTTACTGAAAAGTGTTACAAAATACACTACATGTATTTTGGTTGGTTCTGTACCACCCATGTTTACAAACTGAACTGTAAAATAATAACTGAATTCCTCTGTATATACAGATATGTCTGTCTTAAGCTCACATCTTTGATTAAGCTTATATATATTGCAGACAAACAGAGATGTTTCAATAGTGCCACTGTGTTCAATACACTTTACATTACTAAAGACTTATTTCTACTCATTATCTTCTTATTGCTTAAACATTGATTTTTAACATCAAACAGTGAAACCCATTTAAACACTGATATAAACAACCAGTCTCACTGTAAACCTCACATATAGACAGAGAACGCAACAGGCCTGGGTCTGACTCGTGACTGATTCAGTTCATAAGAGTCAATTATTTCCACGACAGACTGCAAGCAACCAGCAAGGACAACAAAATACAGCAATGTGCTGTCTGTTTATTGTTCTTCTCTTATTGCATTCGTTACAGACTGCAAGTTCACAACTCATACTTTCTCATAGAAGTTCTATAGCTATGAAATGAGTAGTAGGCTACCTGTTTCTCAGTACTGCGTTTTATTCGCAGAAGCCAAATATACACATTCAAGGACTTTTAGAAGAATGAGCATCATGAAAGCTGTTTTTCCTGGTTCAGGTTCTGGTTCTCATTTCTTGGCTAGCACAATCTCTGCATTAGCCTTCAGAGGTGGTGTTGGCACAGTGGATAAGACACATGCCTTTGGTGTGAGAGACCCGGGTTTGAATCCACTGTGAGACACCAATGTGTCCCTGAGCAAGACACTTAACCCCTTGTTGCTCCAGAGGCATGCGACCTCTGACATATATATAGCAATTGTAAGTCGCTTTGGATAAAAGTGTCAGCTAAATCAATAGATGTAATTTAAATGTAAGAGCTGACCAGAACAAAGATTGATGGCCAGGGCGGCTGGAAGGGGATATAACGAAGCCTTTTACCACCATTGGTCCATATCTTTCTCCACAGGCATAGCTGTAGTGATCCTATGTGATCTCTGCCAGGATTCGTTCCCTCGCTAGCCTGTGAGGCTCGGTTTTCCGTACACAAGCTTGAAGCATTGCTGTTATTTTTCAGCCTGTCAGATGACAAAAAGCAACGAAGGATGAGAAACATTGTGTTAATTTGGGAGTCTGAATGGTACGTCTGGGGATGAAGACATGTGATTTCGGGGCAGGGAGAGGTAGTTCTCTCGGATCAATGATTTGACACTGCTGCGCTCACCTGAATTGTGTCCTAACATTAGAGCATCTGCCGTTGAGTCTCCACGTCGATAAAAATGTATTTTAAGCTTGTTAAAGGGTATTAAGAAACACATGAGTGCACTCAAGCGCACACAGTTGACTGAGAAAGATTGGTAGGTAGAGAAAATGTGGGTTTTTCATGTCCCAAAGGATGGTATGATGGATTGGCGCTCATGTTGTGAGTGTTTTTGCTCATTTAACTCAAATCCCTGCTCTCGAATTGAGATGCTTCTTTGAGACCCTTGGTGGCATGTTAACCCAGTAGACCGTCATCACCTTTATCAAAAACCAGCAAAAAAATGATGTTCCATTTGGAGAGGGAGGAGGAAAAACACAAACTTGTGTCTATGGGTTGCATTCAAGCACTTCGGAGAAGAGAGCCAATCAAAATTTACATTTAGATTAAAGTTGTAATGGAAAAAAATGGGGCGATGAATCTTGCTGAGGTAAAACAAGGACTAATTTTCTTGTTTGCCAAATAAAAACATACAGCCTCCACAGTGAGTGGAAAATATGTTTATGACTTGGTTTTATAAGGAAGTGTAATTAGCAGATATTGCAGAATTTAACTGATAATGGCTGTGTGATAAATGTACACAGACAAAAGACATCAATTATATTTCACTCGGATAGAGCCAAAAGAAACTTCTCTGTACTATAAGATAAGCTTGGGTGCATTTTAAAGATGAATAGTTCTTTCAAGAATAGAAGAAGAATAGACATTTTACTCACTCTCAGTCAATCCCAAACCTGTTTTCTGTGAAACAGAGAAGCAGAAATTATGATCAGTCTTTACAAAACTATTTTTCACCCAACATTTGAAATGCATGAACTGTAAAATGCATGCATCAATAGGCCTGTCATGATAACAACTTTTTGTTGTGCGATATATTGCCCCAGAAATAATTGCAGTAATCGATATCATTGTCAATTGAAAGACCATTTTATGCCAAAATCATAAAGTAACAGCATAAAATGCAAGAATGCCTACACTCTTCCGAATGACAACAAACTTTTAATTTGTTAGAATATTTTGATCGTGGAAAATAAGTATTTAAAAATTGGATACCTCAAAAACCTTAATAAATAGTAAATATATATATATATATATATTTTTTTTTTTTTTTTACAAAAAGTGCAAAGTAACAGGTAGAAAAAAAAGAAAAGAAATCCACAACGAACTTGTATGGAGACTTTTCCATCTACAGATTTTTCCCGGACCTTCTTTTCTCTGTAAATAAAGGATGCACACTAATATTGAAAAACACAATCACCACTTAGCAGTCAGATGTCTGTATGCACAAAGGCACAGATCTCTAAACAAGACCAAATCTGCAGATTAAACTTTTTTTGTAGAAGCATTTTTAAAATTTGGACAAGCTTCTCACGACTACACCACATTTTGTACAAGAATCTGCAAAAGTGGAATGCACTGTGTATATATATATATATTTATACAGTACAGACCAAAAGTTTTGACACCTCATTCAAAGAGTTTTCTTTATTTTCATGACTATGAAAATTGTAGATTCACACTGAAGGCATCAAAACTATGAATTGACACATGTGGAATTATATATGGCATTATATACATAACAATAAAGTGTGAAACAACTGAAAATATGTCATATTGTAGGTTCTTCAAAGTAGCCCCTTTTGCTTTGATTACTGCTTTGCACACTCTTGGCATTCTCTTGATGAGCTTCAAGAGGTAGTCACCTGAAATGGTCTTCCAACAGTCTTGAAGGAGTTCCCCGAGAGATGCTTAGCACTTGTTGGCCCTTTTGCTTTCTGTCTGTGGTCCAGCTTACCCCTAAACCATCTCGATTGAGTTCAGGTCCAGTGACTGTGGAGGCCAGGTCATCTGCAGCACCCCATCACTCTCCTTCTTGCTCAAATAGCCCTTGATGCCTTCAGTGTGACTCTACACTTTTCATAGTCATGAAAATAAAGAAAACTCTTTGAATGCGAAGGGGTGTCCAAACTTTTGGTCTGTACTGTGTTTATATATATATATATGTAGTTGTATGTATATATGTTGTTGTTGTTGTTGTTGTTTGACATTACATGCAAAAAAAAAAAACAGCTTGAAGATACATAAAAAATCTGTTCCATCATTTAAAAAAAAATAATAATAATAAAAAAAATAAAGCATACAGGTTTGAAATGACATGAGGATGAGTAATGAAATAATTACAATTATTATAATA
Organism: Carassius gibelio; assembly: GCF_023724105.1. Taxonomy (NCBI): domain Eukaryota; kingdom Metazoa; phylum Chordata; class Actinopteri; order Cypriniformes; family Cyprinidae; genus Carassius; species Carassius gibelio. The sequence goes on from NC_068382.1 coordinate 22,131,623, forward strand.
GTTTCTGTACTACCTAATCATACCTGTTTTTGTCATCATTTAAACCATTAATGACCTCTACTAAGAAACAAAACCAGTCAAAAATCCATGAATGTTAATTTACACATGCTAAATTAGGCCTAGAAGTAAATTATATAAAGACGACAAGCTTTAATATTTCTATCAGCATAGGTTTTCTCATTCACTGTCTCAAGAAAAGCACATTTGTTTTCATAGTGCCCAACCCTCAGTCCGATCCTGCCATTCAAATCATCCGAGACCCCAAAATAACAAAGGTAGTTAATTAAACGGGCCAATTTTTAGGACACACGGACACACGATGGATGATCCTGTAAAATTGAACAATAAAGCTAATAAGCAAATGCCACACACAGAAACAAAGAGCTTAATTCTCTGGCTTCCTCCATCTGTGTCTCAGTCCAATAATTGTTCCCTTATTCACTTATAGATAAGCTCAACTGGAAATAGCAAGTATTTCTTTCACAGAGACAGACACTCTCATTTACATCACCAGATGTGTGTGTGTGTGTGTGTGTGTGTGTGTGTGTGTGCAAGAGTGTAGACTTGTTGCTATTCTCCCAGAAATAATGGCAATCATCTGACTGTCAGCAGAAATCAGTCTCATTGTAGGGCTGATAAAGACACAATCCTCCTCTTCTTCACCCAGAGACCTTCATGTGATACTCCATGGTCCCTATTTAACAGTCACTGCTAACAGTTCTCAATTTGATGCCTCGGCACCTTTATTTACTCATGCACCTCTAAAATACAAATTCAATCGGCTTCTTTATAAGTGCCCCCGAAAAAGTGCTTGTTGCTGACACAGGAGGGAATAGAGATTTGTGCTGTTTTCTTTTCTCTTTATTCTTCATAATCATGCAAATCAGATCAGGGCCGAGTGAATGCTAAAGAGTATCATGGGGTCTCCCAGTGGTCCCTGAGGAAGGGCATCCGGGGCTTTTTTCATAAGCATTTTATTTAGATTGCGGCCTTAAGTCACATAATAAACAGGCTATCATTATTACCGCTCTATTTATGCGTTTGCCCTGTGCACTCGGATTTCTTATTGCACATCAATAAATATCCACGTCAGAATCTCAGACACCTCCAGTTTATGCTCATAATGCTTTCCGTAAAAATATTCCACTCTGCATTGTTTGGATTTATTGAAATGTGAAACAGAGTTTAAGCAGAACCTGTGACTGCGGAAAACTTTAATTACATTGGAGATGTGCGAGAATTTGTGAAAGGTTGAACAAAAAAATAATAACAAAATACTGTAAAAATAGCACAGAATGTGTAGTAATCAGAATTTATGCTTTCCCCAAAACCAAGAACAACACTCTAAATAAATAATTTATGAAAGAAAGAAAGAAAGAAAGAAAGAAATAATTTTTTTTATCATTGAATTGCTTTAACAGATTTCTATTGAAATATAGATAAAAAGCCTGCTTTCTGTGAATCATTTCTCAGGATCTGGCAATAAAAAAGGGACATAAGAAAACAATCCAATAGCTGATTGAGGTAAAGTGGATCCGATATAAGCCTAATTGATATATAATAGGTTGCCATTAATATAAACATCTGAGCATGGTGAGCTATTATAGAATATCTGATTGCAAAGTCATTTTTAAAAGCAGACAATTCTATATTTAATCTTAAAAAGAGGCGTTTGTGATTGATGCTGCAGTGCTGTATCATCTGCCAGAACAAGAACTGTGTCAGATCTGGTGAATAAAACCAGCATTTGAATGAATTAGTACAAAGTAAGTTTATAGTAAATTATTGTTAGACACAGTGACATTTTAAGGAACTTGCATAGATAATAACCACAAAACCAAAATGTGGTATCAAATATTGATTTAGACAAATTTGTAAACTTTTGATTTTAACATTTTAATTTTTAATTACATTTTTACAATATTTGTAATTTTAATTTTATTGGTTACACATTTAATTTAATATGTCTATTTAGTGGCCAGTGACACAATAAAAAGTAGCATTAGATGGCCAGTAAGAAGACCAAATGATAACAGAAATCGGCAATTAAAAAAAAAAAAGCCTGCTCTCTCAAATTCACAGAATTTAATATAGCTTTTTTTCAGTCAATTAAAATTAATGTTCTGTCATTCGGCATTTGCTAAAGGGATTCAAAATATTGCTGGCATCCTTTTTTTTTTTCGATGAAGAGGTTTGTTGCTGTGGAAGATGACTCATTTTAGTTACTGCTAAGAGATTATTTGCTGAAAGTAATCAGTCAAAAACTCATAATGTGGGGTTAATGACTGTTTTGACAGTTTTACCTGCAGTTTTGCACAATTACAGAACCCAGTCATTCTGTAAAGGTAATAGCAACAACAACAACAACTGGAAGACCTCAGTATGGAGTTATGTGCCTGCCAAGGACTCTGAGCCAATGGGACCAAAAAAAAAAAAAAAAAAAGATTCAGAATGAGTGTTTCCATTAAGTAAAGTGTTGCAAATTAACACAATAATCATTTGCTTGGAAAGTGCTCTTATGGGAGAGCAGGAGTGGAACAGTGCTTTACAGACAGACTAATGAAGCTTCTCGTTTAACAGGAATCAAATGTAGCAAGAGGGAGAATTAGGCATGCCAGTGATTTATTGGCTTGGAAGATTTAATTTCCTTCTTTCTAATAAAAGTTTTCAACAAGGGACACTTACATAGTAAAAACGTATTTTAGCATCCACCCTCACTCAAAAGTTTCAGACGCTGTTCACTCTTCTGCGCACACAGAACAAAATTCAATAAAGCCAACACACAAATATAAATTGGCTCCATCTGGGATATTAGTTGAAAACAGAAAATCTAAATGCCCCAAAAAGCAAAGTGAGATAATTTTCTGAGCTTCTGCAAGGGTCTGTATTAGGAACATTTCAGCTAAAAAAAAAAAAAAAAAATATATATATATATATATATATATATATATATATATATATATATATATATATATATATATATATATATATATATATATTATTATAAATATATTTTCATTTATTTATTTTATTCTTTTTTAAACTTCATAAAGAATTATGTTTCAGTCATGACGACGTAAGCTGAATGCTGTTAATATTTATTTGTAATCTGCTTTGTTTTCTCACTGACACAGTGTAATCATGAATAAAGATGAGTCTAGAATCTGCATACAGATATAGCCATGCCATATGAATTAATATGATGTTTCAAGTTGTCTTTCAGATTGCCCACTGAACATATGGTGCGGTTCCAAGTAGCTCATTTAAAAGTTCAGGTGTTACAAAGGACAAAGACACTGAGAAAAGTTTCATAAATGAGTCAGCTTGTTAGCAGAAGCTTTAAAGTGCCTTAGAAGAAAGAGTTCTTTTCTGATGTGCAGTCAAAAACCTTATGAAAGACACAAGGAAGATTTTAATAACTTTTAGCACAATTATGCTGAATTTTCTAAGACTAAGAAAGGAGTGTTTGATAAATACTGAAATAATACTGAAAATTATTAGTATAAAATAGCTGTTTTCTACTGTACTATATTTTAAAAATGTAATTTATAGCTGTTATCAATGCGGAATTTTCAGCAGCATTGCTCCATTCTTTAGTGTCACATGTTTATTCAGAAATCAATCTAAAATGCTGATTTGATGTTTAACATTTTTCCAGGAACAGGCTTCACTGCTCCACAACGCTGTGTGGATTCAGCTCTTGAAGTGATTTCAAAGGACTGAAAGCTTATGTTCAGGACAAAGATGGTTACAGACCAATAAATGATGTGTCATTGCCGTTGGTGATGTTGAAGCTGCATGGTTACTGACAGTGTTTAGTTGCTGATCTTTCTCCAGCTATTCTCTCTGTCTCCCTCTTATTACGTCTTGCTCCAAGATCCATTCTCTGATATCCGACCACAGCTTGGACTTTCAGACCAGAATGTCTAACGCCAGGGGTTTTGAACCTGACATGTGCTTCTTTCAGGATGTTTAAAGACACAAAGGTCCAGATTTGACAAGTTCCCCGCTCGTTTTCACTTGCTGTGTGTTTTAAAAAAGACCCCAGCTTCTGAACTCTGATATGTGACAGGTAAATATAAAGGAAAATATAAAGTCTGGATGCTCTGAGCCATTTCTGAACTGTCAAATGATGTCTCCGTCTCCTGAACACAGGCTTTCGTTTGTATTCGTTTGGTGCTTGCATCATAGGTGCTGATTGTTGGCAGCGAGGAATGGCGTGCTCCCATAGGGCTCTGCTGACTCAGTGCCTTCCGTATCTCTGCCGTTCCTCGCCCGCGGCTATCTCTGTCTGTGTGTTCACACTCGCTGTGTCTTCAGGGGGTAAAGGAGAGTGCATTACTGTGATGTTATGGCAGCTGCACTGCTTTCAGCAGGTCAGGCAAAGTAGATCAAGGAGAGTGTAAAAAGATTGGGAACATGCAGACTGAATCGTGAGATTCTAATTAGGAGTGCAAACTAAATAATTCTACTTTTTTAAATTGAAGTTTCACCCAAAAATTCTGGAACACAAAATAAGGAATTCTGAATAATCATTATGCAGCTTTTAAAGACACATAACAAGCTCCAAACAGCTTTTTAGAAAATATGAAACACAGTATTCCATACAATTTGTACACTCTAAGAAAAAAAGGAACAAAAGTTGTCACGGGCAGTACTTTTTCCAAAGGTAAAAAGAATGTTCTATGTTGGGTTTACTAATATGTAGACTTTTTGTACTAACCCTAACCCTAATGTTCGACACCTCCCTCCCCTTTTTTGCATTTAATGATTGTTCACAGTGACTGTGTGGTGTATTTTGCCGGTTCTCCAAAGGATCAAACTCAGTCAGGGATTTTTCTCTCAGAAGAAAAGACTTTATTTTAAGCAAAACAAAGTCGAGAGCTCGTTGCAAGGAGTTCTCCCGAAATGCTAGGTTGCATCTCATTATATACTATATGGGGCGTTTCCAAATAGTCAAACTTTTCCTTATGCTTGCAATTTTGATCCTCCCTAGGGAGGAGAGGCCCCTACTTGATTTACTCTAAACACAGGCCCTTCCTGGCCATATATTTCTCTTCAGTTCTGAACATTCCAGCACGTAAGCAACTTTCTATCCATTACCTATAGGATTATAATGGAAAAACAACTAGAAACAAAAATGGCTAGATTCACATTGATTATTCTTGATTGATTAAAATCTTACTAATAAAAATCTTCCACATATTCTCCCCTTTGAGACTTAATAAGTCTCACATTTGATTATTCTTATCCAGAGTGCTACTCCATAATCCAGTCATATTATTTACACTACCTAGTGACTAAATAAGTCACATTGTATTATCACCAGTGACTAGATTATGAAATTCCACTCTGAGGGATTACTGGACCAAACATCTCTCTCCTAATTTGACATGGAGTGAGTAAAAGATCCAGTCTCCCTAACCCCTCTTTAATAGTAGACATTGTTAAAAGCATGAATGTGCAATTGGTTCAGCATTTGCCTGGTTATCACAGTTTTGTATAAAAGGCGTAAAAATACATACACATACAAATACAAATCACATCACACATTGAATATCACAAGATTATAAGAGTTGAACTTCAGCTTAGATACCTTATGTATCAATTTCCCATTATTTTGATATCTTTGAATTTAATTTGCTTAACTGTGGCTTTGACTAGTGACCTCAATATAGGAAGTATACAGTAAAATAGTAAATATCCTGTCATTAATGCAATTCCTAAAAACTTTCCCTATTTAGTTGTAAACTATGCTCCACATGCTCCTAACTGTAAATCAAACCAGTCTTACATTTTATTATCTTTTCCAACATTTTCTTTATCTACCATTCTTAGCCTTTTCAATTTGATCAGTTCTTCATTAAATGCTCCCTTCTATAAATACAGCATTTTCCCCAAACATAACACATACTTTTCCTTCTTCAATTCACAAATCTTGAGCTTTTCTATTTTGCTCTTTTCATTCTATTTGTTGCATCCAATTGCTCTATTTTCCCTTCAAATCTTCCTACATCCATATTTCCCTTCTCATAACCTTCCAATTCTTCATCTACCATTACTTAAGATTCTCTTTCCATTTTTTCTTTTCTATTTGTTGGCTCATATCTGCACCCAAGTATTTTGATCTCAGTAGCAGTCCCATCACGTCTCATTCCATCTTCACCAGCGAGTTGTTGCAATGGTCTTTCCCTCGTTGGCAAGGGTGGGTCGTTACTAGCACGCCCTTCATCCCTCACTTCATGCTGTGTGGAGTTGTTGAAGCTGGTTGGCGTATTTTAAGGTTAGAGATGTGAACTCAGGTGTCACTCTGTAACCGTTTTCTGATTCATGCAAGGCTCTCGAGATCATTTCTGCACCCTCACTGGTTCTCTTTGATGGGGCGAAGCATTCCTTGGTCTTACTGGAACTGCTGTCACCTGTAAATGGAAAACTTAAGAATTTTTTGTTAGTGTTATCAAGCATGCTAATTTGTTCATCTTGCCAGTTGTCCTTCTTGGTGTGACCTGTGGAAATGTAATGTGGGTTGAGGGCTGTCTTGGCCCCTTTTTGAGTTTTCACAAATTCAGTGCTGTCTTTACTATTTTTTTTTAAAATTCCTTTCAATTTTATTCTCAACAATTTGCTTATTTAGTTATCTCTTTGTTTTGAAAACTGAGTTCCACTATATCACTGGATAATTTATCTAGGTCTATCTTGCTCGGTAGCCTAGGCCTTTTGACCTGGAAAACACTCAACCCACTGCATTTATTTTAACAGTCAGAAAGATAATATTTCATCCTTTTGACACAATCAGCTCCATCACGATATGCTGAAAAGGAAGTTAGATGTGGGGTGGACAGAGCAAGCTTGCTTTGCTCTGCCTTCCCATGTTATACGCTGCGCATGTGTGGCACTGTTTTTATTTCTGCCACAACAAAGACCTTGGTACTGACCAGGAAACTTAACCAAATACATCCATGGTCATTATTTTTCTGGGCATAAATTTGCCCTCTGGGCCCACATTCAAATTTGTATACAGCTGTTTGGGCAAATTGATTGAATTGCCTCAGTGTCTCGTCAGACACTCTCTTTCATGCCATACAACACCATCATTCATGCTTTTTCACACACTTTCACTCCCCTTTTTTTTTCTTTTTTTTTTTTGCCAAAAACTTTTCTTTTCTTTCTTTCCTTCCTTTTTTTCAAAATCTCATAGATTAATTTGTTTAGAATATTAGGCCTAGGTATTGGGCATTTGAGAAAGCCAATTATCATTTCTCAAATGTCATGTGTTTGTCTAATTTAAAGTTTAGTCAAATACTTTTTTGTTATTGCTCATGAGCAACTCTGAGAAGAGGATTGGAGATCTCTGTAAATCTTGGATCTATGACCATCTACATTTCCATTTTGTTATCCCCAGTGTTGACAGTATATGTGATTACATGATTTTGGATCTCTGGAATAATTTTTTATTCAATATTATTTTATTCAATTTTACCTTAGAAAATTACCTTAAAACAAAATGGAGTGACCAATATTTCTATTTTTTCAACCATATATATTTTTCCTATTGTTCATCAAGATACCCTTTTTTATTTTATTTATTTATTCTCTTCTTTCCCAAAGAGCTCAGCATTGTTGTCAAGTATTCAGTTGTGCACTTTCCCCTAGTTGTTTAATGAAACAGCCTTACTATGCCAAATCCAGCTCCATGTTTATCTGATTGGTGAGTCAAGTACTCACTTCTGTCTGTCAAAGTTATTATTTTTTCTTTAAGACATGAGGCTGGACTGGTACCTATTGAAAAGCATATTGAGAAAGTTAGTTAAAACACAGAATTTAAGGAAGTGCTGTGAGACCAGTGAATAATCAAGATTAAAACATAGTAAATAAAATAATTAAATAAAATAATTAACATTTGAAGCAGTCTCTATAGTGTTCATTGAATATGCAGGACCTGTGCACTGAAGGGATGGAAGTCCTTCTGGTTAGATCATCAGCCTGGGCTGTTGTACTGGGTCATCAGTCTGTGATGGCACTCAAAGACCTGATGTTGTGGCGTACGGTCTCCGTTGTTTTTCTGCTTCTTCTCAGTCTGGCTTCTGGTTGCTTTCTGCCAGAGTTTTGCGTTTCATAATGCTCTTTTCACCCTCAGGAAAAGTCTCAAGTGAAAGATTCACCTTTTCCTGCTTTGATTCAGTCTTTCTCCATGCTGAAAAGTGTTCTTCTCTTTCAGGAGGGGAGGGGAACATCCATCAGCCCCTCCCTCTTCTTCTCTCTGCAGCTGTGTTTGCTGCTTTGCCATTCCTCGACAGACTCCATTTCATTGCTTTCCTTTGTCAAGGCACTGTTCCAGAAATCATCTGAAAGTTTAACACTCAGAGACTGCATTAATCAAATGTACCTATGTAACTTCTGACCAAATTGTGTCTGAGCAGTCAGCTCTTTTTCTAATTTTCACTTTTCAACCTCTTCTTTCAGTGGTCCCTTAATAAAAACTAAATCATCTGGTTGAAAACAGCAGTTCTCTTATTCTTTGTTAGTTAAGCAAGTTCTTCATTGCAGGAAAATAGCAAGCATTTTTTCTTCTTTGCAAAATGCAGAAATCAGCTACCTTTATTATCTAAATATACTGCAATAAAATAAAATAAACTTTCCTTTTATAACAGTCAGACATGCATATGGTAAAATAAGGACTTCAATCATCATTTTTCTTCTATATTTGCATACATAATTCAGAATAATCTGGTATTTGTGAATTAATGTTTCCTAACCAACATAAAATAATTCCTATTACTGTAAATAAAATAATTAAATTTAATTCTCTAAGCAACTAGTTCCCTTCCTATTGTAAATTGCCTATAGCTTTTAAATCAAAATGTCTATTAACTTGGTCACCCAATCTTGCTTTCATTCCACATTGCACAAGTTATTTCTTTTATTTTTGACATTTACACAAGCCCAATCTCTGAAACTCTGTAATGGATTAACTTTCATACTGTCCCAGGGATAACAAGATACAAATTTTAGATGTCTTCACATATTAAGAAAAGTTTTAAGCACGTGCATCTTTTAAATTCATCTATTAATATAAGTTATTAAATAATAAATGCATATCTTATTTTAATTAATTTATTATTATATCTATATTCCACCATATCTGCCATCTCTATATTAGTCCATTTCTTGGAACATTTGTATTTATTTTTCTCTAAAACAACCTTCCTTCAGTTAACTTTATTGTTTTAGGGCTCCTGCACTTATCCTTTCTCAACACCAGTCTCTGTAACCTGATCACTCCCAAGTGATGGTCCAGGAGGGGAGAGCACCTCTTGCTCCACCCATGTAATACAACTTTACTGTGGAAACGTCCTCCTTTGTTCTCACTCCCACTACACTGGGCTCAGAAAATTTTCTCCCCTTTGCCCCAGACATCCTAAATGCAAAAATCTATTATAGATCTTGGTTCAAACTTTATTGATGCTATTTTCCTAACCTCATTCACACTTTCTGCACTCTTTATTGAGCCAGAGTGCTTATTCTTGCATACTTTTTCCCTTCATTTAAGGGATAATCAGTCATTAATTGTCCTTTTATTATCAAGGCTCATCATACATTCATCCCTCTCAAGTGGATACTAGCTGCGTCCAACTCCACCCAGCCACCCTGAAGTGACGGTCCAAGAATGGTGCGCAACTTTTACCCACCCAACACAGAATTTATTTGTTTACACATTCATTCGTCCGGACACAGAGACATCCACACAACAAAACACAGCTCTACCTAGAGCTCCTTAAGGGCCCACCTATTTCTGTCCTTCGAGAATTTCACTTATACATTCTCAAAGCGGTATCCGTGGGACTTTTCCTCGCGATTCCTTAATCTGCTTATCCATTTATCACTGTCCTACCTAGGCCCAGCTATCCGATAAACACAGACACACAGCATGCCATGTCTTTCTGCCTACACCATATTTGTCTTAAATCGAGGTTGCCTTCCAAGGCCTTCCTATTAATAACCCAAATATGTGCATGCAGTTATTTCTTCTGGAGTAAAACCCCTTTTTCAATTTAGATATCATATTATTTTTCTAAATTTGGAAGAGCAGATTTTAAGTGTCCTTACCACTCAGAGCTGACCAGTCAACAACACACACTAATTATATAAGCAAAAATGCTTACCTTATTCTATGGTGGCCACCACTGTGTGTGTGTTGCTCATCAGTCAGCTCAAAAGCAGTCGTCCACTCTGCTCCTTTCCGGTCCCATCTGGGGTGCCAAATCTGTGGTGTATTTTGCCGGTTCTCCAAAGGATCAAACTCAGTCAGGGATTTTTCTCTCAGAAGAAAAGACTTTATTTTAAGCAAAACAAAGTCGAGAGCTCGTTGCAAGGAGTTCTCCCGAAATGCTAGGTTGCATCTCATTATATACTATATGGGGCGTTTCCAAATAGTCAAACTTTTCCTTATGCTTGCAATTTTGATCCTCCCTAGGGAGGAGAGGCCCCTACTTGATTTACTCTAAACACAGGCCCTTCCTGGCCATATATTTCTCTTCAGTTCTGAACATTCCAGCACGTAAGCAACTTTCTATCCATTACCTATAGGATTATAATGGAAAAACAACTAGAAACAAAAATGGCTAGATTCACATTGATTATTCTTGATTGATTAAAATCTTACTAATAAAAATCTTCCACACTGCTTAATTTAAAATACAAATATCTATTAAAATAAAAGTAATCCATATAATATATTTGCTATATTCCAAGGTGATAATACAACCAAATGTATATTTTATAGCTTCTATAGCCAACTGTAAAATATGCTGTCATTTAGCACTGCATTATTCAGATGCTTTTTTTAGTACTTGGAGATTGATTAAAATAGACACATGAAGCATACATATAGCGTATACCATGCAGTACACTACTGGTGCTTTGTGAAATAAATACCAACAGACTGATCTAAAACAGCATGGGATGGAATAAATCAAACAATTGATGGTAGCCATTGACTTCCATAATATGGACAGATAATATATGATGGCTTCCGTCAACTATTTGGGCAGCAACATTCTTTAACTTCTTTTGCACTCAACAGAAGAAAGAAACTCAGACAGGTTTGGAACAAGTGGAGGATGAGTAAACAATGACAGAATTTAGATTTTTGGGTGAACTATCCCTTTAAAAACAGTTCTTTAGGTCTTCAGTCTGTTTGGAAAAAAAAGATAAGAAAGTAAATGTGTTGCTCCAGCCCTAGTGGGATGGAGTTTTCAGGACTGCTGGGAGATTAAAGTGACAGACACGATTGGTATTTAATCCAGTCTGCCTGAGGTCTCTCTGGGGCTTAAGCTCCATCCGCACAGGTTAGTTTCCCTCCTTCCCTCTGTGATGGAGGACATGCATGGGATAGTAGTTCAGGCCACCAGCACAAAGCTGCGGTCAGTTGTTACAGATGGCTGGCCGGTTAATAGAAAGCTTAGCTCGGGGTTTGAGTCAGTCAAATGGCCGTTTCTCTGGCGGGCACAAACCTTGGACACTGAAAAGCTCCTGATGCTATAATGTTTACACAGCAATATCTTATTGACTAGAACATGCAGCAAATTAATAGGAAGACAAACAGTGTGTTTAAACCTTATCAAACAATTCACACTGTTTTTGGGTCCAGAGGGCCCTTACCTCAGACAGTCAATCACAGGCCTATTCTCTACCGCTACACTATTCCTTCTGCCGATAAACATCGGGTCCACTAGTAGCCAAAAGTGGCAGTGATTGAGATAGAATCTAAGACGATATGTGCACCTTTTCCAGCTGAATGAAAGTCACTGGAAGTGCTGAACAGAAGAAAGGGCAGTTAGCAGAGTAGGGTGAGAACTTTCCCAGTCTACCCCTGAAACTCATTAAAGGCTCTCTTTTTCAAAAAATATATCTCATATATAGAATGTTCAAACTAATTTCAGCTTAATTATTAAATAAGTGAACCTAACTGAATTTAACTGAATAAATATAATCAATACCTATAAAATTAAATCAATACTGTGAACAATACTGTTAACAAATGGACAAACAAATGTTCCAGTTATATACTATATACTTAAGGTGTTTGGGTTCAGTAAGTTTCTTAGTATATTTTTGAAAGAAGTTCACCAATTCTTCCTTTAATCAAAAATAACTAAAATAACTGTTTTCTATTTATTATTATTATTATTATTAATAATTTTATTCCAATGATTACTTGTGACCCTTTAAAAATTATTCTAATTTGCTACTTAAAAAAAAAAAAAAAAATCTTATTATGATCATCAAAAAAGATGATGACATGCTGCTTAATATTTTTTGTGGAAACTGTGATACAGATTGTATTTAATGATTGTTGAGTTAATAGAAACACCATTTAGTTTAAATATAAATCTTTTTTAACCTAAGTGTCTTCAATTTTGACTAATGCAATTAATTATTACAGAACACAATTAATTATTTAGTCATAAAAGTATTCTGTTTTTAATTAAAGTTTTAGTAACTTTAGTATGTAAGCTAAATTAAAATGGGAAATTACATAAACTGATATGTGTGTGTGTGTTTCAAGTAACAAAAATATATGTTTTAATGGTTTTAGTTATACTATAATAACCCTGATTCACATACAATAAAACACTATGCTAGAATCTACCAGCCAACATTCACTCCCCTCTGAAATGAATAAATGCAGAGGTAATAAACCCATAAGCAGACTATTACTATATATCAACATTCAGTATGAGGGCATTTTTCTGCTTATTTTGGTGGTATTTTTGCCCTGAGCCGTGGTTGATTTGTGACATTGCAATGTTCTCATCAGCATGCTGCCAAGATTTATTGTAAACCTGTGAGATCTTCAGCATTTTGCTATATACTGGTTCTTGTTGCTTTCTGAGTATCGACCTAGCAATCATGTAGAGCCACATTACAATGATTGCCCTGCACCAAAAATATAACCGGTGAACTGTTTAATCACCCTTTGAGTCAAAGCTTGAGCAAAAACACCGAACCACATATCCATTTGCAGCCATTGATCACTTCTCTTAGCATAAAGCTTAATTCTAACATATGCCACTCAAACTGACAGGGGCACAATGAGATGGATGTGGAAGAGATGAAGTAGAGTGAAACAAGAGAAAAAAAATGAAAACTTGAGGAAAAGACATCTGATGACTCAGCATCACAGGCCAAAGGAAAGCCATAAGAAAAGGCTTGGCTGTGATACAGATGTACTCAGGTGTGATAGCTTTTGGCCCTGAGTTGGCACTGTCATCCACTGTTACACAGCTTGAATGATCACACTAACAGCAGCTGTGCATGGCTTAAATAGCAAATGAAATCAGGGGCGTTGTTTGCATATGGCATAGTATGGAAGTTGCATACCCTTGCATTCATAGTTCAGACAAAACATCCAACAGCAAATACTTTGTTGAATCAAATTCATTAAAACGAGGAGTGCAATACATAGAAGAACCATAATAAGCCCATTCAGTTAAATCTGTTAAGTCTGGTACAGACTTTATTAGCTCTTTCCATCTTTGTTTTCTCAGCCTGTCTTTATATAAACACCCCTTTCTGGAACTCATTTTTCTTCTAGTTTTGTCCTGTCTTTCTTCTCCCTGCAGTGTTGGCTTCGAAGCAGTGATAAACAACAATTGTATTTTACAGGGTCTTGGAGAAGGTGGTCAGGGGTACAGTTCATGCGAAAGCAATCCATAATAAGTCACAAAGGCGAACTGCTACTGATGACATATCATCTGCATGCTACTGTTCATTCAGAGAATAAAACATTTCTCAAAGCAGCTTGTCAAATAACTCCCTTCGGAGAGAAACCTGCCTTCTCTGCATCTCTTAAAACTCCATTCTATATTTTAACTGCCCGTTTGCATTGTAAATTACGTCTTGGACTCAAATTTTACTGGTGCCCTATTAGTTTGAGGGCATTTTATTGACACATAAATCTCTGCTGACCGTTTTCTGATGGTGAGTAATATGTTTGTAAGTTTGCATAGTGAATTATGCATAAGTCTCTGCCTAAATGGCATTTCCCAATGCAAATCCCCACTTGGTAAATGATGGGTTACCTAGACTGCACCACTCTATTGCAGTACTTTCATTAGAGAAGGAATAATATATGTATTTAATGATGGTTTATACGTTAGCATACGAGACAGTCCTCAGCCCCTGCCCTATGGGCTTATATCTGTCCTTCCGTCAGTCCGTCCATCTATCCATCTTAACATTAAACATTTCAGGAATTAATAAAGTAATTAAATACCATTTAAAATGGTAAAAAGTTGAATATGACAAGAAATCACACAGAATATAATTTCCTCCCTTAGGAGAGAAACCTGCATTCTCTGCATCTCTTAAAACTCAAAAGAATAGTCACAGACTTTTTGTGAAGCCACTCCTTCATTATTTTAGCTGTGTGCTTAGGGTCATTGTCTTGTTGGAAGGTGAACCTTCGGCCCAGTCTGAGGTCCTGAGCACTCTGGAGAAGGTTTTCGTCCAGGTCCCTGTACTTGGCCACATTCATCTTTCCCTCGATTGCAACCAGTCGTCCTGTCCCTGCAGCTGAAAAACACCCCCACAGCATGATGCTGCCACCACCATGCTTCACTTTTGGGACTGTATTGGACAGGTGATGAGCAGTGCAAACTCCATGGGGATTTTTATGTGTCTTGCACTGAGGAGAGGCTTCCGTTGGGCCACTCTGCCATAAAGCCCTGACTGGTGGAGGGCTGCAGTGATTGTTGACTTTCTACAACTTTCTCCCATCACCCGACTGCATCTCTGGAGCTCAGCCACAGTGATCTTTGGGTTCCTCTTAACCTCTCTCACCTAGGCTCTTCTCCCCTGATAGCTCAGTTTGGCTGGACAGCCAGCTCTAGGAAGGGTTCTGGTCATCCCAAACATCTTCCATTTAAGGATTATGGAGGCCATTGTGCTCTTAGGAGCCTTAAGTGCAGCAGAAAATGTTTTGTAACCTTAGCCAGATCTGTGCCTTGCCACAATTCTGTCTCTGAGCTCTTCAGGCAGTTTCTTTGACCTCATGATTCTCATTTGCTCTGACATGCACTGTGAGCTTTAAGGTCTTATACAGGTGTGTGGCTTTCCTAGTCAAGTCCAATCAGTATAACCAAACACAGCTGGACTCAAATGAAGGTGTAGAACCATCTCAAGGATGATCAGAAGAAATGGACAGTACCCGAGTTAAATATATGAGTGTCACAGCAAAGAAAAAAAGAAAGAAAAATAATGATTTAAAACTTTAATTAAAATTTATCTCAATTACCGTACAACATAATTTGTTTTGTGGCTCGGAAAACATTTGTACATCTCAAAAGATGTTAATATAAAGTTGTAAATGCTGCCAATACGTTCATAGCATCATTTTTAGTGTCTGTGCAAAGCAGGTGTGCAATACAAAACACTCATGCACATCACAATTTAGCCTTATCCCTGTTTTGTGGTCCCTAAAGACTTTCAGTATGGTGTTGGCCAGAAAGAAATTATACATCATCATTCAAAATTCCCCAAAGCATTCCAATGATCCATTTACTTTAATTAAAACAGCGACAACTTCCGTGCCTAATAAAATATTACTTGCGATGCAGTCACCACACACACACTCATGCACCTGTGCCTTCGACACAATTAACACCCCCGCATCTACCACTGAGTGATAAACAGATTTTAGATTAAGGTCTTCATCCAGATGAGCTCCATCTTTCTTTCTCCAGTTTGCCACAGTTGCAGCTGCTTATCAGTTAATCATGTTTACGACAGGCCTGACAACTAATAACTTTCCCAGGGAGTTTTGTCTCCTACCTCCTAATCGACGGCGGCAGCTCGGCGAGCCATATGCTCGTTGATTATTGAAGGTGATGAGAACGGGGAACATCGGCCAACACTCAGGGAATGCTGTCAGGCCCAGGCTCCGTGTTACCGGGGACCAACATGCGAGTCAGGGCTCCAAACGCAAGGCTTGACACATGCTAATGAAGCGCGCTCTCATCAAGCATGCGGCACAACACGGCCCGTTGAAAACGACAGTTCGAGCATTCTAGACTCTTTTGTAAGCACAGGAGCAGTCATTTCCCATTATGTCAGTGCAGAATGTGCACTGACCCTCACCGTCACATGGATGACCCACGTCGTGACAGCTTGTCTTGATCGTGAGCACAGGTGGAGGAGGAGAACAAACCTGCTGATGAATTTGGACTTTAAAGCAGTATCTTGCGGGTATTCAGTAAGTGAAAGGGGAAATTCTGCATAACCTTGATCTCATCTCTCCTGTGCCACTCTTTGGAATAACGATTGTCAGCCAGACGAGGCTTAATTGAATTAGTCTGACAAAGACTTATAGAATTACATAATTTCGAATCAATTTATCATGTGGCTTAGAAAGACAGTCAATGCAAACCTAAAAGTACTTATTGTTTCATAACATGATAATTCAACACAAGCTGATGATTAAACTCATCTATTTATCTAATCACTCTCTTTTCATTTCAAACTCTTATGGCTTTTATTTTTCTAAAGAACTTACAAGAAGAAATTAAGCAAATTTGTTCTTATGATGCTGTGGCAATTAATTTGGACTATAACGATCAAATTGCAAAGACATAATAAAAAGTCTCAAAAAAGTGGTTCATAAGAATATATTCTTTCTATTCCAAGTCTTTTAAAGCTTTTCGGAAGTTTTGTGTGAGAAATTTAGTAAAATATAAGTCATTACTGATTTATATAACTCTATCTGAGGCTGCTACAAAAAAAATATAATAATAATAATAATAATAATTTTGATTCCTGAATTAATTTTTAGAATAATTGTATTATTTATTGTATTATTTGTAGCTTTTTATGTATATTATAATTATATGGGAGGAAAGACTAGTATAATTTCAGTAACATTTCAAAATAAGGTTTTGTTTCTTAACATTATTTAACTATAGTATATTTAACAAACTAACAATAAACAATACTTCTACAACATTTATTAATATTAGTTTTTTGTTATTTCTACACTGTAAAATTACTGTTGAAGTATCTTTTAAAAGAAAATACCATTTCAGTCTTTCTTCAAAATGTCATGTTTAATTTAATCTGTTACTAATCATTTCTTTGGAATTAATTATGAAGTTTACTAGCAATTTCTGAGAGAAAACTGTTTCTACACCATTTTTTTAAATCTTACATTTACTTTGAAGTCTTTGAAGCTCAATCGCTGTCTTTCTAGAGGCCTAATTTTGCTGGAATGCAGAGCACATATTTCAAATAATCCCCTAAATTTGAGATAAATGTTGAGCGAATCTGAAAATACCTCCAAGGACAACAGCATCACTTGCATTGGACTGATATTTTTAGGCTGGAGCACGCCTTCCCAGACTGGCAAATTTAGGCAAGGTAATTTGCCCAGTCCCACCAACGCTATTTAAATGCAAAACATCAAATGACTCCTGCTGATGGGTTGGTTTTCCTTGAACTTTGTTTAATCCAATCCTTTAATTGCTTAACAGGATCAATCACGGAACTTTAATTAGCCTAAATGTCCAGATGTGTTTAAGTCATTCAGGTTATGGAGATTGGAAAATCGTAATGGAGGCTGGCAGTCTTGGGCTGTCTGGGAATTCATCTACTGCAGTAAGTCGTCTCCTTGAAATGCAGCGTGAACGCTTCACTCTCCCTGCCGGTCAGCTTTCTCTATCCTCCTCTCTGTGCGCTGAGATCAATCAGCGAACCAATGCTATTCTGCACGGCAAAAAAAAATTGGCATTACTGCTTCCAAAAGTGGTATGACGCAACTTGCACAACCACATTTTGACCAAATGACTGGACTGGAACTGCAGAAGTGAATCTGTAATTGAGTGAAATTCAGAGCTGAGCCCTGCAAAGCCTCTAGTAGAAGAGAAATATGTATTTCACAGGCATGTAATGGCTAGGATGAGTTTGACTTTGTCACCTCAATCTATGCTGAAGTGACAGAGGTTTCGAAAGTGTTCTCCATGCAGTGGAATCAAGGGCGTAGGCTTGCCTTTAACATTGTAGGGACATTTTAAAATCAATCAAACTATACAGTCACCACATATTTATCTGCAAAGTGAACTTGCCTGTTACAGTTGATCAAATGTTCTCGTTTTGAAAAAGTATGAAGGAGCTCCAACTTTGTGGGCAGGGGTCCGACAGATGATGCAAATACACTTCAGGAGACCCGAGTTTCTGTCTTTCCTAAACCTTTCCTTTCCATCGAACAATTGACCCTTATGATTGTTTTTTCTTTGTGGTCCAGGGTCACATACTATAATATATACTATAGTATTTAAATTTTTCCCATAAAAATTATTGATTTTGGTATAAAATTGGGTATAAGAGACCCAAGAGATAAAATATATATATAAGATATATAAGCATATTTTAAATACTTGTAAATAAATAATAATAATACATGCAAAATATTATGTATTTATAAAAAAAACAATCAAATAAATTTAGGTTAAAACACTACTAAAATATAAATTTTGATGTGCAGAGATATAAAGCTGACTGTTGTTGTTTCATTTATTTCAATAAAGATAAGGCACAAAGCACATTCTTCTGATTGGTTTCCTCATAGCAAATACTCACCCCACAGTCAGTAGTACATTAGATATAAATACCCTATCTAATATGATTTAGCAAGGCGAATTTCAAAGGGGACAACTCAGATAGAACCTGCATGTTAAGAGCCTGGAGTTACTGCTGATTTTTTTTTATAACCGTCGCTTAAATTTATGGCTCCGAATCATTTTAGCTTTTCACATTTGCTTGTTGATTAGAACAGGCAGGTTAAATTCCACCCGTTTGAATGGTCTCTTTGATTTTATTTGGCTTTGAAAAAAGGCTGTTTCGGCTGAGAGCATCCAGGGGTAAGTCAACTGCTTTCCCATCGACACCTCCCCTGCAGGAGATATCAAGTCTGGATGGCTTGGAGAGCTACTCCTCCTTTTGGCCTCCTCGGACCATTCTTGGTATGCCAGCACCTCTAGATCTATTGTGAACCGAGAAACCTGGCAAGTCCTGCTAACTTTTTACACTTGATGCACTTGAATGCTGCCAAACCACCACTGGGTGGTAGCAGGTGGAGTTCAGCGCTGGCAAACTGATAAGCACATTGACCTGCACACAAACAGCTAGCTATCAGTCCCACAGCCAATGAACCACACAGGAGAGGCGAGATGCATTGAGGCATATCAGAGAATTATTGGGTTGGCATCGGACGAATCAGGTGTTGTGAGAGCTGGAAAACTGAAATGTTGAAAAGTATGATCTGAACTGGATTCAGGAGGTAGAGGAAGGCTTGGGCTACTCCAACACTGTTGCTTCAGCATCAAACATAAATGCAGTTTGCATATTCATGTTCATGCACCAGACAAATATATCATCATAGCGCCTCATTTGCATGAGGGTGGCTGTCTCTTATTTGCCTCTTCCGGTCCTTTGACATTTACAAAGATCAAAGGCTCAACAAATATATTTTATAATTACAATGGAGCCCAAAAAACAAAACAAAACAAAAAAACAAAAGGACAATGTAAAAGTAACAATGTGAAAACAATGTGCAATAAGATCCATTAAATTGCATTTTGAATCTTGAACAATGGACAATACATTAACAACATTGATTTTAATAAAGTTAATATACAGTATAAGAAATTATAGAAAATAATATTTAACTATAAAATAAAATAAAATAAAAACTGAATTAAAACTGGAAAGTAGTAATATACACTGTCATTTGGGGATCAGTATATATATATATATATATATATATATATATATATATATATAATTAATAAATAAAATACACAAGTATATTTAGTTTTGTGTTTTGAGTTGCAGTTCTGATAATAAGACATGTTAATATCAGCATATTAGAATGATTTATGAAGGATCCTGTGACTCTAAAGACTAGAGTAATGACTGCTGAAAATTCAGATTTGCCATCACAGGAATAAATTACAAATTATTTTATTTATTTTTTTCAACTTTCACAATATTGGGGTTTTACTGTAATAACTGATCAAATAAATATTTGAGAGAGATAAATATATTTATATATCAAATTATTATTATGTTATTATTATTATTTATTTGTATAAGTCTTTTTGTTATTGTTGTTTATAATTCAATTTGGTCTCAGGCATTTGGACTCCATCATAGTTTTCCTTCCAACTTACTGTTCTGGTCTTACTAACACAATCATTTTTGTAAGTAGTGTTTGAGTGACCGATTGGAAGGCATTCCCTTTCAAAAATTGCTAGAAATGATCTCATACAACTAAAACATTGCTTTATTATCTATGGCAGCAATAACTGAAGATATGATATTCCACAGTAATTATGGTCGTGTCTTTGTCTCTGCTCTTGAACGTTCTGTGATCCATTGAATCTCAAAAATGGTTTAATGTCAGCCAAATCCCTGCTGGAAGCTTTATTTGTTGTTTTTGTTTTTGAATGAGGGGGCCACTCTGTCCCCTTCTCAGAGAAAAAAACTAATTGATTGATTTAATTACCATCTAATCATGGTAATTCAGGATCCTGACACGTTGTTGAACACATTCCTAGCCAGACATGCTCAGAAAACCACAAGCTCGTTCCAATCCTTGATGGATCCCAGAAATAATTGCAAGCTGCTGCTGGTGACAGCTTCTATGTAAAATTGCAGTTGACTTTAATGCAATTGCTATTTGCTAACAAACTGACAAAGGTTATTCTTAACATGATATGATGTGATAATTATTCACAGATAAATGTTTGCTCCACTTTACCATCAGGACAAGTTTAAGTTGGTGTGAAAGTGACATAAAAATTGTATATAGTCATCAAATGAGCATCCAAAAACACACAAGTATTTCACAGTTTACTTATCATTTTAAGAAGGATCAGCTATAGGTAAAAAAGTAAAAAATAAATATTGACATGGTAGTACCAAAAAATAAGTCTCAATTTGCTCCCTAATGATACTTTTAGGATCAGGATATTGACAACTACCTTGTGATATGATATCATCATGATACATACGTCACAATTCAATGCATTGCAGTGCATCATAAAATCCTAAATTAGATTTGAAGCTGACTGAAACTGCATCTAACACAAGACCTGATAGATAGATAGATTCAATCTCTCGTATCTCACAGAAATGTATCTGACCGCGCTGAGATAAGTCTGCTGGTTCGTGCTTATTTGGATGACTTACGTTGTCTATTATTGATCTGCAGGACATATGAATATGATATGAATGCACAAAATATAAATATTGGTAAAAGGATCTAAAATACAGTATCATGACAACAAATATTACTCTATTTATAAGATAGCATCAGCACAGCACTAGTACTACTTAAACTAAAGAATAACACGTGATGAGCCAAAAGTTTATACTCCTCGTACAAATCCTTCCAGGTTCATATCCCATGCTAAAACACACAGTACATTGCTACCACGATATACTATGCCAGTGGTCAGCAACCTTTTGGCCAAAAAATGTCATTTTGCAAGTTAATTATTGTGACATCAAAGAGCGCTGTTAGACTGCTGAGGCAGACCAGGATGAAAATGTAACTTATAGAACTTTTTGTCATCCTAACAACAGGAGCACTGCATAATGGAGTGAAGCAGATCAGTGCAATGATTTCAAATATTGGGGGAGACTTATCGGTATGCAGTTTTCCCTGTTGCTCTTGTGTCAGTGATAGCACAGGTTGTCGACCCCTGCAATGCCATATCTCTCTAAGAATAGACATGCTATGCATGTGCAGGCATTATTAATAGAAAAACTGTATTCCACATCAGCCCTAGAGCATTTTTAGAGGATGTATTAAGTATTTATGTTTCTGTGCTTTCACAGAACATCCTCTCAGATGCTAAACAGGGGTCAAAACAGGGTCACTGATATCTCTAGATGACTAGATATTCCACAAAATGTATATTGTAGGTACTTTACATTAAAAAAAAAATGAATTTATGTTCCTGATTTCTCTTTTTTTTCAGTTGCAGGTGATGATGAATCTACTACCCGGTTGACTTGAGTAATATCTCCAGTAAGGGGAGTGGTGGAGCACCAGACCCTTGACCTCTCCTCAATCCCCACTGGCTTTACGCTCCAGCTCGTGAGCCTCGGAGCCCTGGACCTCTTGACTCTCACTTCTCATTTTACCTCTGGACCTTGACGTGGGAACAGCACCGTAACAGACCGCCCAATGCTGAGGAGGAGCTGCCTGCTGCTGGTCCTGTGCTTCCTCTTTGAGCAGAGCTCCTGCGCTCCCTTCCAAAGCAGGCCAGGGCAAGAGTGGCCCCACAGCCAGACGGGGCCATCGGCGGCAGGAAGGAATGGAGGTTCCAGAGGATTCCAGAGGGTCAAGAGGGGCTGGGTGTGGAACCAGTTCTTTGTGCTTGAGGAGTACATGGGCTCGGACCCACAGTATGTTGGAAAAGTAAGAAGTTCTTTTTGATCCTGATTGCATTTCAATTGCAATACTGCTTAATAACTGTAACAGCTTCCAGAAGTCATACTCTGCCGAGCCAAAGCCAGTGACCGTTCTGACGGCCTTTCCTTTACTTTGTTTAATCCAAACCCCCACGTTAAAGGATCTCGGAGACTCGGTTTCTTAACGTTGTTAAGATAATCCAAAAGCACATAGTCAGCAATCTGACAGTATATTTTTATTACATTGATGTGTCAGTAGGTGCTTTTTTACCATGACTTACAAGATAGTTATGTAAGAAAGCATATGTAGCGGCAGCCTACCCATGTGAAATACTGTTACAGTGATTGATAAGCATCAAGGAAATCGTGTCTAAAAGTAAAATAAACTCAGCTGAGTAAGACCAGGAAGACAGAATTGACAAATTTGGTCTCATTCACTAACCATGCATACAAACATATGTGCATAAAACCTGGTCAATTAGAATCTAAATTTAGAACCAACTCAGACTATTTTGGCTTGCAATTGTGCAAACCAAGCAGAAAAAAATGAAAAAATAGAACAAAAAAAATCATCACATACTGGAAGCTACAACATAAATACAGACAGGGAAACTTTGCCATTCATTGTAATTATAGAGCAGCTGGCAGGTCAAATAATGCAATTTTTCTATTGCATTTTATGTACATGGATCTGTCATCAGGTAAAAATTGGCTTTTAGCATGATGCACACATTTTGAGGGAAGACATGTACGCACTGACAGCGATCTTTAATCACATAACAACATAACACAACATGAAGCTGGAATCAAATTTTCATGCAGAAAAGTGCTGTATCTTTCCAAACAGCATCGCCTTTAGCAGATCATAACCCGACCATATCTCTCCACGTACTTATCAAGCAAAATGAAACATTTCAGTATGAATATTATTTCACGTTATTAAGATTCATCGCTGATGGACCTTGCCTCTGTGTCACTGTCGGCTACATTTTTTTCCAAATACATCCAGACATGTGGAGAGGAAGAGACTAAACAAATCTCCCAGAGTGAAGTTCCTTCTTAGTAGTGATTAGGCCTTCATTTTGTGCCAAATTCATCTTAAAACAGATGGCTTCGTCCCCTGACTAGCCGAGCATCATTTGAACACCTCGCTTTATCTAACATTTAAAGATGATTTACCCTCTAATGGAGTATGAACTTGTGCCCTCCACCCCTTACCCAGTTTTAATAGAGCAAATCACCTTAATAGCCTACAGTATATGTCACTGCAAGTAGAAGTAAATGACAAATTGGCATTTGCTTAACTTTTTATTTTGAACTACTGTCAGGATTTTATTCACTTTCTGCAATTTTTTTCATTAGAAAGTAAATGTGACAATGGAATGATCAAGTTCGGAAGACGTTAGCAAACATGATTCGTTGCACAGAATGAACACTTCTCCACCTTTGCGGTGATCTGCTTTGCTTACTTCGCAGCGCGGTTTGAGTAAGACATCTTAATCAGGAAAATGAGCCAAAATACTAGCATTATGCAAAATAAATAAATGGAAATGGTAATGTGGCAATGCACATTCAATGAGTCAATGAGCAGATCATGGCTTGGGTTTGGAGGTAAGAAGAAATAAATGAAAGCTTTTCTTTTGGATTGCTTTGTTTTTACCTTGAACCAGGGACTGGCTTTTGTCTTTTTTGGATTAATAAATGCAAGACTCTCCTAACATTTCTTTACTTCTGTGCGCGACAGAGAGAGGGTGGGGGGGATCAGCATGGTGTCAAAGGAATAAACAAAATGATAATAAAAGAAAGAAAGAACAATGCTTGCATTTGTTTAGGCTTCTTAGCCAGGCATACACTGCACTTGGGACTTTGTATTGTTTCTTTGCCATGACCATTAACTTTATCTATCGATATGCAAACTGATTTTTGTTTGTGCAAGGGTTGGTATTTCAGAAGAGTGTAGTCTCTTATAACCTAAGACAGGGAATTTTAAATGTGGAGAGCAAATTGATATCCTATTTAATGATATAAAATTTTTGCATTTTATATATATATATATTTTTTTTTTTTTTTTTTTTTTTCATGCATTTATGCAAAAGCTGTGAGCTTCAGGACAGCCTCCAGATACTGGCAAAACTCAACAACACATCAGTATTTTATGGTTTATTACGGAGGAATAAAAGCCTCATTGAGCCTTTGGGAATACCGTAACAAAGGCTAAATTCTGCAATTAAATAATGTACTACCGTCCTCGGTGATGCTCAATGTCTGTTTGCAGAAAAAAGGCAATCATTTGGCTAACTGTAAATCAAGTTCTCTTTCTCGTCCTCTCCCCGTCCTGCTTTAGCCTTTCAATCACCATTAAACCCTCCTCTCACTGTCTATTATTACCACCCACCATTCACCTTTCTTCAATCATCTGGGCTAGTAATGTAATAAAGACTAAACATAATCTGAAAGACACAGGTCGGTGGGTTTAAGCAACTTTATAATGTAACTTTATTTATGACATCATTAGCCAAAGTGCCATCAGTCAACCTCGCTGTCTAACCTATCATATCTGATACCTGCATTTTTTAAAAGCAAATGAACCAATATACAAAACTAATTTGATTTGATGGAAATCTCTGTGTCATTTTGTGATGCTTTAAGTCAACATTCGACCTATTTGCTTTCTTAATGCATTGTTCTGGTCTTATTGTTGATGATTAATTGATTATAGTTTGAAAATGTTTTGTAAAATCTTTTCTCTTTTTTTTTGGACTAATGGCAAAAAATGGATAAAGATATTTCAATACACATAAATACATCAGTTTACAGCAGTAAACTCAATTTCATATTGATTCTGAAGCAGAGGGAGCTTCTCAGAAAGTTAAGCTGGATCACATTCACCTCATGTGAGGATTTCAATCCTAGATGAGCACAAAATAATTATCAGGAGACTAAAGTGAATCAAGGACTTATACAGTTTACAAAGACACAACTGACTGGGGTTTTTCTCTGTGTGTGTGTGTGTGTGTGTGTGTGTGTGAGCTTTTGAAGTCTTCCCATTCTCACAGTCTTTTACCTGCACTGACATAATTTTTCATTTATCTTCAGCCTTTCTCAGCTAAATCTGTTCATTCGCTGCTATCCAACAGCCCTTTCAACAAACCATTTGGTTTTCTCATTGCCTTCGGCTTCACTGTTGTGCTCTTTTTCTTATATAAAAAAAAATAAAATAATAATAATAAAAATGTCCACATACTGTACATTATTGTTTCTTCTCTATGCCTTGCCTTTTTGAAACGCGTCAATTTTTACAAAGCTCATCATTCTAAAAAGTGAGTTGTACTCTGATTGGCCAGCTATCCAGTGCATTGTGATTGGTCGAATGCTTCAAGCGTGTGATGGAAATGTTATGCCCCTCACCATGTGATGCTGTGTGTCCAGGCGTGATGAGTCAAAACCAATAAAACTCATTACAAGTGAGACATTTGTAGCATTCCGTGGGGACATAATTACTAATTATAATAACTTATACCGTCTTTTAATGCATAGCATTGCATATTGCGCTGCGTAAACATAAAACCATGTATGCATCTGTGATCTGAGAAATGACAAATAACAAGCTCTGCTGTACTCTACACTGCTCAAAACTCGTGTTTGAATCATCAGTGGCAAATCCTTTACATATGATAACGTACTTACAGGATGTGAGTCAGAAGCGCCAGACTGTCCTTGAAAAGCTGGAATTGCCCCACTGTATAGAAAAAATCAAGTGTATATATGTGTGTATATGTGTGTGTGTGTATATATATATATATATATATATATATATATATATATATATATATATATATATGTATGTATGTGTGTTTGACCAATCACGGAAAGTAGGGACACAAGTCAGTTCTGTGGCATTTTGAGTTATTCTGAAAGTGTAGTCTCCAGCAATGTGTAACACATGGAAATCTGATAATATTTGGAGAAGTTGTGGCCATTTGTAGGCACTCAATAAAGCTTAAAAGGGAGAAAATGGCCTCTAAAGATTGTGCAGTTCTCACCTGCTGGGAGTGACAGAGGGCTCATTTACATCTCATTTAGATAAGCCATACCCCCTGTAGAGCTGCATGGTTGCATAGCAATGATAGACGCAACAGGAAAAATCGTACTGTGTATTGTAAATATCAGTAATTTATCTTTTTTTAATTTTATAAAAATGATTTAGAGATAATGTGTACGTGTTCTTAAAATGAACACAAAACAACAAACTTTGATGTTTATGGAAACTCACCCCATAAGAAACAGAAAAGTATTCTTGGAGATCTTGTTGCCTCTAATGCAATAAGTCATTTGGGCACACTTTCTCTTAGTCGGGTCTTCTTTGTTGATATAACCATCTCTGAAGTTTGCACTGTGCATCTGTTTGCCTCTAAATGTCCAATAATTTGCATGTCCTGCCACTCTTTTTGGTCTTACAGGTTTGGAACGGCATGAGGTCATTTAATGACATGAGTCATTAATTACATAATTTTAATTTTTCAGTGAACTAACCCTTTAAGATCGATAAGCAAGAGTTGTGTTTCAGGTAGGCGTGGTTGACTATTAACTTTTATAAAGATATCTCTTTGGATTTGAGACTTTAGTCTGCAATTTTACAGACCTTCTTTATGCACCAAGAGCTTATAATACTCCAAAGAAAAAAATTTAATTGCATCATATGACATATGATAACACCTCAAAATAATCAGCAGTTAATTCAACTTGTATGCTACATTGCATGTCTTCTAAAGACACGAACAGGCCTAAATTTAGATCTGCGTGCATTTTCATTTAGAAAAAGCTTCCACCAGAAAGATAATTTGTGAACAATAATGCATTATCTAGAAAGGCCATTCATTTTACTGCTTGTTTACGTGAGCTCTTTCTGGCTGACAAGTCGACACTAACTTGCTCCCATTGTGTTATTGACACCCACGTCCACCTCATCTCTTCCCACCACCTATTCTCAGATTAATTCCCTGAATCGAATGCGATCTCATCTGTCTGGGGCCACCTATCATTAGCTCTTAGATCTTTTCAACATAACTTATGAAGACACGGATCTGTGCATGGGAGTCAAGAGAGTTTTACCAGTAAACGATGCAACAAACAAAAAAAGTTTTTAGAGAGATAAGCACAGATGAATAGATGTACACTGCATTATATGAAATCACAAACTGAGCCTCTACTTTTTTAATACCTGATTTTGCTAACCAAAAGACAAAAAGCTTTTCATTCTATTGTTTTAAATACTGCAGCCTTTATTGTAACCTTAATGTGATATACAGCAGTGGTTCCCAACCTTGTTCCTGGAGGCCCCCCAACACTGCACATTTTGTATCTCTCCTTTGTCTGACACACCCAATTAAGGTCTTGGAGTCTCTACTAATGAGCTGATGATCTAAATCTGGTGTGTTTGATTAAGGTGACATGGAAAACATGCAGTGTTTGGGGGGACTCCAGGATCGTGGTTGGGATGCACTGATATACAGTACTGGATTGGTGAAGGATTAACTTTGAAACGATTTTCAATCAACAATTGCTATGACATTTCAAAAATAAATAATTAAACATGATTTTTTTTTTTTTTTTTTTTTAGGTGGAAATACTGGAAAAAAATAAATAAATAAATACTTTCCTGTAAAACATATACTAAGATAATCATTGTTTTATGTGCAACTTTGACAATATGTTTGTTGTACAGTGTACAAGCCACTCAAAATTATGAACTATAAAATAACAATATATTCAATAACTGGATTAGGTTAAGATGACATTTAGGGTGAACTTGACCTTCAGCCTTCATGATGCAAAAAACTTCATCAAAAATTGAGTGCTGCTGTTGTTTCAGACTCAGTCTAGTATGAAACACCACTTTTCAAAATCTAATCCATTGCCAAAGGAAAAAATATTGTACTGCCCTACTTTCTTCTCATTGAATATTTAATTTCCCTCAGAAATGTCATATTACAGAAGTAAAATTGATTTGGAATGATGTTTCATGCTGACTTTGAAATTAAAGAGAGTAAGCTTTATATATGCCCAAATTATACGCAATAGCATTCATCCCTTAAATTTAATCTAGCCATTTAAAACTGTTTGTATCTAAATGGTTAAAAACCTTTAGATGTATAACACACTTCATAAATACACATCAGCTGCAGCAAGAGTTCCATAATGCAATCACAGACTGTTCTCTCCAGTATAATCAGCGTCAAATGACCAGACAGAATCTCTTTAGTGACCTATACATTAATCAAGGTTACCATGTACATAGACCCGGCAAGACACACCGCAATTATCCATTCACTCTCTTCACCAAGCATGTCTAAAGCATTAACAGAGGTTTTGAGTGCCATTAACATGGATCAGTTAACTGGGCACACCATGCACTGTCTATGGATGTGTTCCTTGCAAAGACTGACATAGTGTTTTTTTTTTTTAAAAATAGACCAAAAGGTTTACATCAAATCAAATTGTCCAACCAAAGAATAATGGCTTTTAAAAAAAGCTAATAAATAAATAAGAAAAATAGAAATCATATCTGTCCTTAAATTGGACAACTCATGTGTATTTACACATTAGTCTGTAGAATATCATTGCTGATAATTTTTTATTGATTTATTTATTGATTTATTTTTAAATAAACAGTCCAAATGAATACAATTACATGGATTCAGGAGAGATAACTCTATACCATTATGGTACTCTAGTATGCAGAATGCAACAGCAATACTTGAGTACTCAAGGAATACTTGACCTTACTGGGATCAGAAGTGCTTCTTGTGCACCATATTTGCTCCAAGCCAGACTGAGCCTCTTCTGAATTCCTCATCTAGGGTTGACCTTGCAGGCTGACAGCAAACAGCTGCAGATAATAATGGATTTTTCGCTGGAGAGCTTATCTTATCTTATAAACAGGCAAATCTTTACCTGTGTGTCTCACAACATAGCTTGGTTAAAAGAGAGGTCAGCTTTGACGTGTGCATTTAATGAGACTCGAGCATGATTGGAAATGCGCACCTGATAAGGCTGCACTTTACTCTGATGAACGGTGATGCTGTGGAGATGCCATGCTGCACACGATGCCTGGGCTCAAATGTGTCAGGGGATGAGGCACTGCTCATAAACAGTGCAAGCACAGTACAGTGCAGATCAGGCTAACTGGATGGATGACTCTAGATTAGTATGGATGGATGGAGGGATCTAGATGAGGATAGATCGATGGATGGATGGAGGGATCTAGGTGGATGGATGTATAAATGGATTGATGGATGAATGGATCTAGATGATGGATGGATGGATTTATGGATGGATGGAGGGACGGATCTAGATGAGGATGGACAGATAGATGGATGGATTAACGGATTGATGGATGAGGGATCTAGATGAGGATGGATGGATGGATGGATGGATGGATGAAGGGAGGGATCTAGATGAGGAGTGATGGATGGATGGATTTATATGACAATAGATGAACAGATTGTTGGATGAATGGATCCTTAGAATAGACTAATTGATGGATGGATGGATCCTTAGATGACAAAAATGGGTGAATGGAATGAACAAAATATGAAGGTGTATTTACTGAATGGATGGATGATTAAAACCCTGTAGATTTTCACTGAAAAGTTATTATTTATAATATATACAATCCTAAATTAATAAACTAAAATGCTAAATAAATTGATCATAACCTAAAAAAAGTGAACAGGTTTCCACTGAATTAATATCTGCATATACAGTATATCTAATAAACTGTATACATTTCTTAATATATATATATATATATATATATATATATATATATATATATATATATATATAAACCTTATAGACTTACATTGAAAATAACCTTCAGACTTCAATGTTTTCTGTTTATTGTGTCAAGTCAACATTCAAAGTTTGTCTTGTGTAATTGTACTAGTTACAACTGGTTTCTAAAACATGGCTGTAAACAAGACAACTCCATGTCTGTGTGCAGCATTGTGCAATATGCACTCCTGTGGAGACAAGTGATGCCTTCAGTATTACAGTGAATCTAGTTTAAAGTTTACTTAATCCAAACTCATGATTACATTTGAAGAACTATGATCCAAAATGACCATAAAATTGTGTCAGCAGCATGCAGGAACCCAAGCATCAAAATAATCCAACACCTCGAAAACAATCAGACTGCAGTAACCTCACCCCTCCCAAAGCTCATGCCGTTTAGCTCACAAAAACCTGATGCCAAACTAATTCTGCATATGTGAAGTCATTTGTACGCATAACTCGGTCCCAAATTAGGCATGTGGAATGCTGGAATACAGCAGCCCATTTCAAATGCATTTAGAAAAGAAGACATTTGCGGTGTTGACGTATGCCACAGATGACGAATGCGCTGGCAATGATTTGTTAAGGAAAAGGGAAAAATTCTATAATTTATCTGCACTGCCAATATAATACCTTCCACATATTTTAATCCAACTTTAATAATAATAATAATAATGAGATTTATTTTTGAAGTGCACAAAAGATTCCTAGCAGTATCGCTCACTTCTTGCATTGAGGTCAGATGAATTCAGAGAGAGCTGATATTACTGGCTTGAAAATAACATTTCTTTTTAACACCTTTCCTTCAACTTGTTCATATTGCCTATTCATATTTTGAACTATTATCCATATTTCTGGCATTAGAAAATAGATATAGGCAGGAGAAAAAGATGTGTTCATCTGTAGAATCATTAATTCTTGCCTATCTTGCATCAGTTAATTGATTGCAAGCTGGTACTTTTTATACATTGCACATTATTTAAAGTGCTTAATGTCACTATGACAACCAGGCCGATTTGCATATGTCACTGATGTCAGCCATCAATGAACACAATTATTAATTAAGTGAAAAAAACAGTATAATAGTAATAATAAGCAGTATAAAATAGTGTGAACAGTCAAGTTTAAAATATTTTGTCAAAAATTCCTAAGGGAAAGTGGCCATTGTTATAGGGACAGTTCTGTAAGAAAATATTGAGGAAACAGCACAGAACTGTTTTGTTTGTCATCACAGCACATCCAGTATTATGAAAAAATACTGTCAGATTTCTCCTTTGAGCCTGACGGACTTTGATTGTTTGTTTATACACAGCTTATCCTCTTTTCTTTTGTTTGAGTTGTTATGTAAGTGTGTTGCAGCAGTTTTGATGCAAAAGTACAATGTAGTATTCCTTAATTGCTTGTGATTAGATCAGCCGTTTATCCACCTGAGACTGTCTCCATCTGTTGGGACTGGTGTGTTTGTTTCATAAAACAAACACACACACACACACACACAGCACATCAGTATTCCACCTCGTGAGCAAAAACAAAGCTCACCAAAAAATTCTCTCACGCTTTCTCTCTGTATCACATAATCAAACAGCGAACTGTGTAACAAACTGCAGGAGTGTGAGACCACTTTCACAGTCTCCGGTGAATCTGAAATCTGATTACACAAAATACAAACAATACTGTATATCACTAAAAAACACACATAACAAAACAAACACAGACCAGCTTCCGTTCTCCCATTTTGGTCAACTTTACAGCCATGACGTATGTAAAAAACACATCCTGATCTCAACACATTAATTAATGAAAATTAATGATAGCCATTCCCAAACAGCCGTTCCTACAGTAACTAATAATATTCATACTAATGGTCAAATGTTTGGAATAATTTAGTTTAATTTTAAGTCTCTCTTATGTTCTCTTATGCATGTCTTATTATTATCTATATTTTAAAACAGTTTTGCTGCTTAATATGTTTGTATATATATAATATATTATGTTTTATGCACATACACTAATACACAGACACTAATAATAACAACAATAATAATAATAACAATAATAATAATAATAATAATAATAATAATAATAATAATAACCCCTACACCCCTAATGGATCTGTACCACACACACAGTCATATTTTTATCCTCTAGCACAGTCTGCCTTTTCACATTCATAAACAGATCCATAAACACATATACGCACAATGAATGACTCTAGTGCTGGTTTCCTCTGACTCCTTGCAATCGCAGCACGCTGGGGAATGTATTTATTTAACTGAATTGGCTGAGTGTTTAGGCCCGGTCTGACTATATTAGCATTCAGTGAGTGTGCAGGAACGCTGGTCCTCAAGGGGTTTCGGTATCCTGGTGTGTAAGAAATATCCAGTCACGGAGCTTGTATACCAAACATGCATTTAATTCTTGGCCAGACACCATTTAGTGAACCGTATGATCATGCACACACTTAAACACACATGTAATGTGGAGTGCTCGGCTTATGAACCACACATATCAATACTAAAAGCACACTAAGAGATCAATGAGATATGGTCAGGGCTCTGAAAATACTATAAATACCAGGCAAAGACATTTTTTAAAAGGCTTCTCTTGATCCTCTCTGAAATAATTACAGCTTTAATAATTACTGGTTGTGTAACCACTAAAGACTGCTAAAGAAGTAACAGGCTGATTCTTCACTTATGGCTCCGGATGATAATAGACCCTTTATTTATTCCTTCAGTATATTAGGACCTTATTGAATCTGCAGGCAGTGGAACAGGCCTCTAATTGTCCCTATTGTGAGAGGAGGCAAGTATTTGACTGTTGCTCTCTCAGCACCTGTTGACTGAGACAATAACATGTTCGGTAAAATACAGTTCTTATCTTTACTCAAGAAATTTAAGCTGAGAATAGCATAATAGAGGTCTAAAACGTTCTGTATAATGGCACTATTTGCAAAGATTATGTTAAGGAGATATGTGAAGCCACAAATTAGGGTAACTTTCCATTTGTTGAAATAAAAGGTACATTTAAGCGAGCTTCAAAAACTAGCATTATCTCAAAAAAAAAAAAAAAAAGTAGAAATGTAGCATTACATCAGTTGCTCGCCAATGGATCATCTGCAGTGAATGGGTGCCATCACAATGAGAATGATTCAGACAAGACAACTTTTTCCACTGGAGAAAC
Source organism: Carassius gibelio (assembly GCF_023724105.1). NCBI lineage: Eukaryota > Metazoa > Chordata > Actinopteri > Cypriniformes > Cyprinidae > Carassius > Carassius gibelio. The sequence goes on from NC_068382.1 coordinate 22,165,115, forward strand.
CGGAATTATAGATATAGGATATAATAGCTTTTTGCTTCATAATATGCAAATTGATAGTTTGTAGAACATTTAAATGTTTTAGCAGGCCTGTGTAATATTACAAATTCAAAAATAATTTTACATACCTTTTAAAAGTAATCAAAAGATCAAAATTCCAAAACAAATCATATTCAAACTTCATTCACAAATGGTGTGAATACACATCTAACATCTTAGTATGCACTCAGCTTCTCCATGCTTTTCCCCAGCTCTCTCTCTCTCTCTCTCTCTCTCTCTCTCTCTCTGTATTTCTCTCAGTTTTGGCAGAAATCTCTGTTTTGCATTTAGACACATATTTCTCACTTTATCACTTTTCTGTGCTTGTCAGTATATATAGAAAAATATATATAGGAGTGAGTTTTACTTCTGAAAGTGCAATGAGCATCTGGAAAAGCTGCTTAGTTTGGTTTGTGCTATATTTTTCCTGAACTTATTATCAGGGGGTAGGGGTTCTGCATGGATATTTGTGATGTTTCTCGAGGACCCAGTCAGCAATGAATGAACAATGAATCCCTTTTGTGTAATTGTTTGCTATTGTTGTGCTAATTCATTTTTAAATTAATATCACCCAACTTGTCCACTCTTTTTTTCAGCTCTTTTGGAAATCTTCCTTTTCTTTTCTTTTATTTTCTTTTCTTTTCTTTTCTTTTCTTTTCTTTTCTTTTCTTTTCTTTCTGAATGTGCAGATATATGACAATGTGGCAGTCTGATAATTAAGCTCTCTTTCTGACTTATGATGCTCTCTAGATATTATGCAGATTGGGAAAAACAAAAGCTTTTTTAAACTTGACTGTCTCAACAACTTCGCCACAATCTTTGATTGCTCCCTCAGATGAGAGACAAGCATATGATAAATGATGTGCTATAAAATTGAGAAAATAATACTGATTTCACTGCATTCAAATGTAGTTCTTCTAAATTCAGATGTAACTGCTTTAAACTGAATAGGGTACAAATAAGCGGTTGGATTGTTAAAATAAAAGCTAGATTCATAGAACTGCAGAAAATCAATAAATAAATGAATGAATCAATCAATCAATCAGTCATTCCAAATGACAATTATATATATATATATATATATATATATATATATATATATATATATATATATATATATATATATATATGTATGTATGTATGTATGTATGTATATATATATATATATATATATATATAAAATAAGAAAAAAAAGAGACACATAACATGTGCAGATAGAATTAGGTCAGGTGTATCTACCTGCAGGCTACAGAGCAAATCAAAGGAAATATTTTAAGTATGCTGAAATGTAAAGTCAGTTACTACACAATATAGAAACAAATTACATTATAAACTTCCAGACCCTTATATGGAGTTTAACATCATGACGGCTATTAATCAGTATACGTGTAAATACTGCAATCTACCATCTAACGTTGATTCTACACTTGCAATTGTAACATTTAGTTAATTTTGCATGCTCAAGTTAAATTCAGTGCTCTCTTCCACTAACTGAATAAAATAATATTCTGTAACAACTTGTAATATATTGGGGGGAAAAGACAATGTTTTGAAACTCCCCTCAACTTTAAGCACATTATAGAGAACTTTGACGAGAGTGTATTCTAGTATTGCACTGTTTGAACGTCACTCTTTCTCTCTCCTTTAGTTGCACACTGACTTGGATAAAGGGGAAAGTTCAGTGAAATACACTCTCTCAGGCGATGGTGCTGGAACCATCTTCACCATTGACCAGATCACTGGGGACATACACGCTCTGCGCAGTCTGGATCGCGAGGAGAAGCCTTACTACACACTACGAGCTCAAGCGGTGGACATCGAGACCAACCGACCGCTGGAACCAGAGTCAGAGTTTGTCATCAAGGTGCAGGACATCAACGACAATGAGCCAAAGTTCCTCGAAGGGCCCTACACGGCTAGTGTACCTGAGATGTCACCTGTGGGTAAGAAGCCCATTAAACCCTTAAGATGATAGATGTAAGATAAGATAAGATAAGATAAGATAAGATAAGATAAGATAAGCCTTAATGTTACAAGGATGACTGTCACCATAGAGGTCTAGAGGTCGATCTTTTTCCTCATGTTAATATGGAATAGATATGGTCAAATATTTATTGGTGTGGCAGAGGGGAGCAAATCCAGACATTACTGTGTGCCGTCAGATAATGAGAAGTGCATGGGCTCCAAATCCCCACCAAACTGGATTACACAGTCCTAGTAGGATTTCTCATCTCACATGGTAGAAACCTTGATTGTATTACTGATTATTTCACCGAGGCATCTGCTCTGGGTGATGATGGCAGCAGGATCTTATTTTGTTACTGTCTCTGCTTCTCTAAAAAGGCTCATCTCTGAAGTCGGCCAGAAGTTATTGATTTCCACACAGCCTAATCAAATCGCTATAACTAGCAGATCAATGTAGCACTATCCTCTTGCATTCATGAAACACATCGCCGGGCTTGTTAAAGTCATAATGGCCTCCATTATTTGGAAAAAAATTCTTAATCATGATGTCAAATATGATTGCTGACAATGCATCAATACCTGAGGCCACGCTGGGGAGCGATGTAATATGATGCTCCGTTCACTGAAAAATGATTGTTAAAATGAAATGGTCAATGAAATGCTGCTTGCTTTTCGTGTTATATAACATTTAAGTGGATACTTCACAGACTTAAAGTCAAAATGATAGACAAAGGCACAGAAGAAAACTTGTTAATTAACCACTTAAAAGGCCCCACAGTTATTGTTTGCACTCATTACATGCTATTAAAACATATTAAATATTGAAACTATTTCTAATTATACTACAACAAGTCTATAAATTATGATTTTACAAACATGACATACTTTTATCCTTCAGTGGATCACTGCATACAAATGTTGGAGAAATTAAATTAAATTAAATTAAATTTAATTTAAAAAAATCACAGTTTAGCTTATGAAAGTCAATCAATGAAGCCTAAACATAATATATATATATATATATATATATATATATATATATATATATATATATTACTGCAGTGTATAAGTGCTGAATAATACACATGAAATCTTCACACTCTTGAGTATATCTGAGGATAAAACAATTGGAAATGTAGAGTGCATAGAAAGTTTAATTACATCTTAATTGCGGGTGAGCAACCACGTTTTATAACACACTGTACAGAATATCACTGATTAAACAGCCTTTCATCTGTTGAGCAGAAAGCAGATGTTTAGATTAAAACATTTTGAAATGAAAGCTTTCGAGTTGAAAGAGGTTTTGTCAATCATGGAAATGTCAAGCATATATCCAAATAAACAAATAAATAAGAAATGCTGTGCATGTCAAGAGGTAAAGTCTGACACACCATTTGGTGTTGAGCATAATAAACTACATGCCTTATCCAGCACCAAAGCCCTTTTCATGTTACTTCCCCTGAGGATGACAGATCAGGGTAATTCACTTTGAGATTGCCTTTTCCTTGATCTGAATGGCACTGAAATGAAATGAAACCCGCCCCTTCCCAGCTGAATAAATGCTATCCATGATCTCAGATAGCAAAATGTGAATAGACCAGTTTATAAGTGCACCATAGTCCCCAATGAACCTATAGCCCTATTCTGTAGACGTCAGTGTGATTTTGATTGTGGTTATTTTTTGACATAGGTACTGAAGTCCACGCTATTTCTCCTAGGTCCACTAACTTTAATATTTCTGGCCTCACCACTGGGACAGATTAAGCAAGTAATAAAAGCCTACTGGCTATTAGATAAAGAACAGATGTGCACCAGAATCAAAATCAGAGAGAATTTCTTAAAGAAAATAAAAAGCAAGTCAGGGCTGGGCAACGACGGTCCTGGAGGACTAGTGTCCTGCAGAGTTTAAGGTGCATTCACGCCATACCATAATTACCATGATTGGAAGATGCCAACTTGTAATTATAACTTGTGAACTGGGAGTTTTTTGAGAGCTACGACTTGTCCACTACCTCCTGACCACTTCAGACTCATCATGTTCTGTCATTGATAGTGCAATAGTTCAATAGAGTCCAGGGGTGTGAACAGCTCCAAGTAGAAGGTCACGTGTTGTCATCGCAAAATCAGAGTAATTATGACATGGCATGAATGCAGCATTAGTTCCAATCCTAATCAAACACACCTGAACAAGCTAATCAATAGTCTCAATCAGCGCCCTAGCTCGTGAATCAGTATATCATGTACACTATTTTGTTTACTGGTAAGTACTCTGGCTCACTGCACATTGGGACAGTAATTACTTTATTTATGGTGACATGAAGTTTTTGACTTTTCTTGGCTTTACTTGTCTTACTTTTTTTGATTAAGAAAGAAATTGTTTTGCTATCAAGTACAGTTAGGTCTGAGATGGTCAGATTGATTTTCGGATCAAATTTGGAAGAGATGGTGAGCTTTGAGCATTTAAGAAAACCGTAAAAAGCTAGAATGAACATGGCGTCAAGTGTGCAGGCTGTACTGAGAGGCTGGTAACATGTGTGGAGGGTGTGGATACATATTGTGAGAATTTATAACATTATGGGTTTGTCTAGAGTCGGGATGAGTGGGCTGGGATTGCTGTATCCCTTTAATCAGGAGGGAGGTTTGAGAATTTAGGTTTGAGGGCTAGGGAACGCCGAACATCAGCTTGTGGAAAAATTGGACACCACTCAGATTACCTTTGATGGACCCGACTTGGAGACCCTTAACGCTGTTGAGAAAATAAATTAACGAGGTGATTGAAAGTAGGGAACAATCGGGACACGGTGTGTTGTATGTGAAGTGGAATGCCTTGAAGAATCTCCACGCTGTCACTTGTAACTGAAGGGTTCTGGGAGAAACCGCTTGGAGGATAGTGTGGAGCGATGCATTGAGAAGGGGTTTTAACGGGGGGGTTATGGGAATATTAATTCTGAATAGTGAGGTACTGGAGTTGGGAATTGGTTCACCTCTGGAGCCACTGAGCCAGCGTCCTGCATTTCTGAAACAGAAAGCGAGACAGATAGTCAGCGATTTGGTTTTCTGAACCTGGAACTTGTTTGTCAATTATTGTAAATCGGTCGCATACTGCAATCCATATTAAGAGTCTAAGGAGAGGCATGAGGACGGAAGAATGAGAACGGCCTTTATTAATGATTTATTGTCGCAGTGCACTAAAATACTTTTAGAAGCCCATTCGTTCCCCTACAGGAAGGCTGCTACTATGAGGGGGTTGAGCTCAAAAGAGCTGAGGACTGAAGTGAGTCCTGCAACTGATGGGGCCATGTAGATGCGAACCAACATCCATGGTAAACAAGATCACTAAAACAGGCAGGTGTGTTTGATTAGGGTTGGAGCTGAATTCTGCAGGACAGTGGCCCTCCAGAACTGAAGGCGCCCAACCCTGATGTAAGTGGTGTAGACCTCTAAGTTTCAACTAAATTGGTTGCATCCAAGTGGACTGCAGTAGTCTTGAAAAAACATTAATAGTTCTATGCTGTGGATTGTTAAGTGCTTTTAACCGCAAATAGTAAAGTTCATATAAATGTAAACTCATGCATCCTTTTAGATGTCTACCAGAAAAAAATATTAAAATGACTCCATATATATATATATATATATATATATATATATATATATTTACTCCATATATATTTATCCTAATATATTTAAAAGTGCTACCTTCATTATGTAAAACAGCTGTTTCAGACATATCAGAATACAGTGGAGAATCAGTACATAGCCATATAGTTGTTATTGTTGTTTTTTTATCAGCCCATCATACCCAAAGAATATAACAATGTGTAGGCCTATTTTCGAGTACCAGTCAAACGCTAAAGGCTATTACAGTTATAACCTTGAAGAACCTATTCATGCAGTATAACACAAACACATAATATCCTCTGTGTTTGCAGGTACATACGTGATGAAGGTGACGGCGACAGATGCAGACGACCCTACATACGGCAACAGTGCTAGGGTGGTGTACAGCATACTTCACGGCCAGCCGTACTTCTCAGTGGATCCCAAAACAGGTAAAGCACAATTTTATACCAAATATACAGAACAATGTTGGCTACATAAGTTCATCTGTTTTGTTTGTGTAATACAACAGAGAAGACTCATTCATTTCACAGTTCACATGTTTCAACATAATTACATTCATTGACCCTATTAGACAGCTAAGGTCTGCAGTTTGATTTTATAATGTGGCCAGCCTAGAAAATGGATTTGTAACTCAAAATAAACGGCAATTCATTTTGAATATTAGAATAGTAACGGACATCCTGTCAGCTATACAGGCCTGAAAAGATCTATAATTTTACAGTTAGGTGCTGCATTTCAGACCCTCCGAGTAGAAAATAAAGTCAGCTCTGTAATAGCAAATGGATTTTTTGTTGTTCATATTGCTAAGGGAACTGCGGCATCATCAAATAATGCAGCAAATAAACAGCCTTTTGTTTTCTGCCAGTGAATACGTTGTTATGCAATATTTAGGAGAGTTTACAGCAATGAATGGTAATCTACAAATGGGTATCGACTGCATTCAATAGGCTGTAATATCCAATATGCAAAAGCACAAACCTGCAAGGTAAACTTGATGCACAGAGTACGTGCAAACATTTCCTGCTTGTTTTCGGTGTGGTTGCGGCCTGTTGTACAACTACGAAGCATTGCAAACAAGCATATATGAATAAAAATATAATATCCTGATATCAGCAAGCCCAGAGGGAGGTTTTAAAGGGTGACTGAACAAATAAAATGACTGGTGAGGAAGAAATATCTGTTTTTGTCTCAGGCCATATCAAAAAAAATTTGCCAACACAAACTGACAGTAAACAAAAGCCGTGAGAGGAGGGTGGGAAACAAAGGCAGGGGTAAAATGGATAAAAGAGTCAGCACTGAAAGTCGTGAGAGAGAAAACAGACTCAGGAAACACACACCTTAAAGGAATAGTTCATCTAAAAAATGAAAGTCTGACACCATTTGGGGTGCTTTCGCACCTGCCTCATTTAGTTCGGTTGAATCGTACCAGAGTTCGTTTCTCCCTTTCTGTGGTTCGTTTGGGCAGGTGTGAAAGCAGCAATCGTACTCGGGTGGGCACCAAAGGCAGACCAAACAAGCGTACCGAGACCTGCTTGAAGAGGTGGTTTCGGTACGCTTTCAAACGAACTCTGGAGCGGTTCTTTTGTGGTGAGAACGTGATGCAACCTCGGAAACAGACCCAACTGCCAAAAGTACTGATCATTTTTGGACTAAACCAGCTGCCGTAGTCAGCTGCGCTGTGCATTATGGGATGAGGAAGTGTTTGTTGACAGTTTGCACTTTAGCATGGCAGCTCGTGGACAAACTTGGAGTAGTGAGGAGGTGCAGAGCCTCATAGAAATTTGGTCAGATGACCATGAGCATGTCAGAGTTAAGAAGAATTAATGCACGCCTCTGCTTGAAGTTACGAGCGATGCCCGCTCACCGTTTGCAGTGCATTAGAACGTTGTTTTCAAGCTGCATCCGCGCTTCATTATAGAAATGTATTGTTTGCATATTGTGGTGTATGCAAACAGTGAAATAGATTATGGCCAGGGACAAAACCAGCCCACGCAGTCGTCTCTTCATAGTTGTGTTGTCTCCATGTTGTTTGCTGGCTTTTCCTTTTATGTTGGAATTTTCCCGCACGTAAATTCTGACCAATCAAAAAGCAGTTTAGGAAATACGTCATGGCCAATGAGTGATGTGAATGTTGTCATGTGACTGCATTTTGGTTCGTTTCAACTGGTTTGGACCAAAGCAATCAGTGTGGTGTGAAAAGGAACCAAAAAAGCTGAAAAATGCTACAATGTATAATTGTTTGCCCTTGGTTCGGACCAATGAACCGAACTAGAGATGTGAAAGCACCCTTAATCGCTCCAAATTGATTCAAATCCTGTAATATTTTTTTCTTCTCTCTGTGAACAAAAATAAATTAAGATCATAGGCAGTATTTCTGCTTTCGATGCAGGAAAAATTTGTGGTGATGCAATAAATGATGATGAAATGTCTATTATGTTAATTTGCCACACTAAACTTCAAAGAGAGATCTGTTCACGTGAAACTAAAGTAAAAAAAAAAAAACAGATCCATCCTGTGACAGGCAGAGAGAATCACATGTGACATCCCTCTTACATTTCACCTTAAAAATGGCATTGTATTAAGGTCAGTGCCCTTTTTAACCATCCACCACCATATCTAATTCATCCTATGAAGCACTCTCTTGATCTGAGAAAGCTTCTTGAGGTGTTGGGAAACGCATTAGTTGTGCTTTATGGAAGGATAGTGAGGAAAGGTGTAGCTACACTGGCTGTGTCTCCTTGTTAAGGCTGTCAAGTACCAGAAGATTTAGGAATGACCTCAATCTTTTAGCTGGTGACAAACACTTGAAGTTAGAAGTGTACATCAGTGGTTCCAGGAAGGTTTTTACCGTTTGAGATAGATAGATAGAGTGCTTTTGTCAAATATATGGATTTAAAACATCCAAAAATTGGATACTTTCAATGCAAGTTCCTCACTGTAACCCTAACCACTTCAATTATTTTTGTGGTTATTAACATTATATTCCAGAATCTGCTTCACTTGCAGTGAACCTTGAATATTCCTTTAATTCTAATAGTCATAGAAAGGGTTGAGAATAGTCAAGTACAGCAACATTTCATCGCTTAATAGAGAAAGACGCTTTTTTAGTATCAAATGGCTGTGGAATCAGATAATAACAAAGCCATGCTAACCTTGACCTGTTCCGCGCAGTGGCACACTGAGTTAGGCAGATTAATACCTGCTGGGACACACAACCACCATGATAAAGGTGTTTAAAAAACAAAAAAAAGGTAACATCTCATCAGCTAGGTATTTAGTTTGGCAGGACTAAATTATGACCTCCAAACACTAATTTAAACCCTGAAACAAGACAAATATAGTGTGGAATGTCATGCGGAGAGGTAAGACAGATTTTCAGGATACTGATAATGGCACAGAAATGACACACTACACCTATAGGTACAATTTGCTTCAGTTTCATTTTCCACAATGCAGCAGAACTTCATCCATTTCCTTTTTTTGTTTTTTGTTTTACTCTCAATTTTCTTATCTCAGGTGTGTCTGTTATTTTAGATTACCATCCACATCCCTTTCTCAGCAGGCTTCATTCTCGGATCTAAACCCTATTCTTCTCCTCACCTTACCCTCTTTTCTGTAATCCGATTCTCTCCACGCACTGATACCTGCCTGTATTCACAGCCTCTTCATCTATACTCTTTGTTTACCTCACTCTGCCTTTATCTTCCTTTTCTCTGGTCTCTTCTTTCCATTGACGCAGTCTGACTTTCTTTTAAACTGTGTGCAGGAGTCATCAGGACAGCTCTACCCAACATGGACCGGGAGATGAAGGAACTGTATCAGGTCCTCATCCAGGCCAAAGACATGGGTGGACAGTTAGGGGGTCTGGCAGGGACCACCACCATCAACATCACCCTGAGTGATGTCAACGACAACCCACCTAGGTTCTCCAAAAGTAAGCATCTCTATAACTGTATAACTATCATCTCACGTAAACTCAAAGCAGTCAAAAGTTTGAATACACCTTCTCATTCTTTTGTTTCCAGATGTTAGATCAAAAGTGAAGTTAGCAAAACACAAATGGAAGTATAGGAATATTATAATTCCCATACTTCAGTTTGTTTTTATTATTCCATTATTATTCCATTATTTTCCCATATTTCCAAATGGAATTATGGGAATTATATAATTATTATTATTATTCTTTAATTTTTTAATGGCGAAAAATATATTTAAATAAAAATAAAACTGTAGCTCTGCCCATAAAATGATTTTATGCACAATTAATTCAGACCATCAAACTAATTTAAAGCATTTATGCATAAAGCATTAGATCGAAAATGTTTTAATATAATGAGAAACATAAATTCTAAACCTTTGACTGGTAATGCAGCATTTTCTTTTTAAATGCACATTAAGAAGCTTAAAAACTTAAATGCATTCATAGAGAGAATTTCTTTTAAATAAATTAATGATCTTGAATCTATGAATCTTGGTTGCATAAAGGAATAAATGCAGCATATTTAAAAGCATCTCCAGAGAAGTACAAAGAAGAAAAGGATAATTATAAAAGTATAATAAATATAATTAGCTCTTGAGTGTATGAACACACTAGACATGAATGAATGAGATTTCAGAGAAACCACAGTTTCCTAAAAGCAAAAAAGTCATAAAAATGAGCATGCAGTTTTAGGGGTCATTCACAAAGAATGTATATTTGCTTTGAAAAACACAAGATGTGGCCAGTGGAATGGGGGGAAAGGTTAAGATCGAACTTCTTTTTAACCTGTGTGCCACATTTTTACAATGGTCTGCCATGCATGAGGTGCTGCAAAAGACACTTGACAGGCTCTTATGGTCCCTTTTCCCAGCTTCTTTCTTACAGTCTCATATTTTATGCATTTATATACTTGTAGATTTGACTTTATTTATTTTTCCACTGGAATAAAGCCTGGTCTTTAAACAAGTACACGTGAACAGGCTCCATTTGCACTCAGAAATGAAATAGAAATCATGTTGAGTTTCAGTGATGAGCACTGGTTTCCTCGCTGTGTAAATATTGGCAATACCCTGGGAGCGAAGTAGATTTCCATCAGCACGTCTCAGAGGATGGGATGATGACTGCTGCATTCTGGGCCGTGTCTCTCTCTCTCTCTCTCTCTCTCTCTCTCTCTCTCTCTCTCTCTCTCTCTTGTTTTTGGTGCATTGCACTAATCCATCTAATGACTTCTTAATTAGCTGAGGTGTTTTTATTTTTATTTTTTTGTTGGCACGGCCACTCACCGCATTAGTTTTCACAAATCAGCATGATCTGTTTGTGCCTACCATGCATGTGTCTTCACCAGTATTGGGGTAACTGACTAAATAGCATCAGTACATCATTTATAGAACGGGGCAGCAGTTTACTGTCGGGATTTGTCGTGTCATGCTACGTTCAGTGTACACAGCATCACTGATTATAATGGGTTCTATAGTATTTTGTCATGTCGTGTCACACCGTGCCGCTCGCGTCTGGTGTAGACATGGTGTAACTTCAAAAATCTCATTGATTCTATAGGCATCTTCCACCTGCGTGTGCCAGAGTCATCAGCAGTTGGGTCAGCGGTTGGCCGAATCAAAGCTCATGATCTGGACATTGGAAAGAATGCAGAGGTGGAATACAACATCGTCCCTGGAGATGGAGGAGCTATGTTTGATATCACCACCAACGAACACAATCAGGAGGGAATCATCATGCTCAAAAAGGTAAAGCCTCATTTATACACTAACAGCAAATATATTCAGGTTAAAGACTCAAATTTTTATTTTTATACGAAGGCCACATTAGAACTGAAAAATTCAACATTCTATCAAGCCTTCATTTATTTTTGCTTTACCGTTGTTGCAGACTCGCAGATATAGAATTCAGTTCTTACAATATTAAAACGTTAACAGTCAACAGTTTTATGATGCTTTAAAAAAAAAAAAACTTAGATCATCAAAACAAAAAGAGCAAAGCGAGTCTAAAAATTGTGAGTATTTATTGTTTGAAAACTATTAAATTCATTTTTTTTTCACACAAATTGCAATTGACCCTCAGTTAATGAATTTTTATTATTAAAGATGCAACACTTTATCATGCCTTCCTGATTTATTTTTGCCATTGCTATATTTGCTTTATGGTTACTGTCACAGACAGACTTAAAATATAAAACTACATCATAAAACTATGAATTGTTACAGTTCAATCATCAAAACAAAGAGTAAAATGATCAAAAAGTATTTGAATATTCTTTGGGAGAATATGATTCATATTAATGTTTACTTGAATTACAATTGTCCCTCAGTTAATGAAGTTTTATCATTTAAAAAAAAATGCAACATTTTATCATGCCTTCACTTATTTTTGCCATATGTCTATTTTTACTTTATCCTGTTTTCAGACATAATTTAATTCTTAAAATATATAAATGCATCATAAGAGTGATCATAATTCACACCAATTGAAAAATCAATCAATCAATCAATCAATCAATAGTTAGTGTACGTGTTTCCAAAAATGTCAAAAGTGTCAGTTTAAATGTGCTTGAGATGAAATGCTGTCGTCTTGTGAGTAAAGAAAACAAAGAAATATCAAAGTAATTATCTCTTGTGAAATTTCCAATCAAGCTGTAATTTAGTCAGTGTGCAAAAATGTGTTAAAATATTATTTAAATCAGCTTTCACAAGTTTTCAACTCACACTACTGAACAGAAACACACACACACACACGCTTGACTTTTAAATGCAAACATCTGAGAAATGACACTGTGTGAATGTTCACAAAGGGCCTCCCTCTAGGCCAGTATATCCAAGTTAGCATATTCTTTCGATGTTTATTATTATATGAACATCATATTAAATGCATTATGTCAGGCTTCTCATGTTGTCATTTATTTATTTTTGCACTGCTACTTTGCTTTACAGTTTGTGCAGACACAGAATGTCAAACTTTGATCATCAAAACTAAAAGTAAAATTATCAGAGTTTCAAAAAATGTATGGTGAGAATAGTATTTACACCAAAAGTGTCAGTCTAAGTGTGCTTGAAATGAAACACTGTATGAGTTGTTATCTGTGTAGGAAACAACGAAAAATCAAGGTAATTATCTCCAATTAAATTATGCAAAAATGTGTGAAGATAGTAATTAAGCTAGTTTTCACAAGTTTTAAAAAATACGGTTCTACAGGCTGCCATAGACCAAGACACTACAGATCAGAAACACACACAAGCTTGACTTTTAAATGCAAAAACCTGATAATTGACATTGTGTTTAAGTTAGCATACCTGTAAATTGGCCTCAGTCTAGAGTGTATCCAAGATGCCACAGTGCTTTTACACTGTGTCATGACACCGTATGCTGAAAATAACAGAGATCTCATCATTCATTCAACCGCAACCACATTTTCCAAACATCACTCAAACATCGCAGTTAAGCGCACTTCAGGGTAATTGTGTCTGACATTAAGAACTCCCCCAAAGGTAAACTAAAACGTTCAACTATTCTGGAGAATATGCAAGGTGACTTTCTTGGATTTGAATTGAGCCCAGAACTTAAAGTCTGGCAGCGTGACAGGACTTATTAACACGGCACTCATCTCCAGTGGTGTCAAAAGTACTGGCATTCATTACTCAAGTAGAAGTATAGATACTAGGGTTTAAAAAGACTTTTGTAGAAGTTGAAGTATCAACTCAAGCTTTTTACTCAAGTAAAAGTGTAAAAGTACTGGTTTAAAAAACTACTTAAAGTATAAAAGTAAAAGTAATGTAAGGGGAAAAAATGCCATTAAGAACAAAAGCTTAGGCCGCACCACAGGGGCCTATTGTGTACTACCCCACCTCCTCAAAAAACATTTTTCTAAAGGCCATAGGCCATAATGACTATAATGTTATATTCAAATGTTCATGTTGAAAAATTTGGGATGCACTAGGCTTCCTGTTTCAGCCGCATATATGAAAATACAAAAATGGTGTGCACATCCCAAACATCCAATTAGGACACAGGTGCAAGACAACTGAATGATATAGACAAATAAAGAAGTGAAGTCTGAACACTGAAAACTACTGCTCCAGAGGAATTTAATCAAGCAACGTTTCGACCTTCAGGTCTTCCTCAGCCGCATATATGCCCATTTAAAATGAACGCACTTTAGTACAATCCAAATACATTAAAGGACTAGAGATATGATGTCTAGTTGCCAATAAGTATTGTTATGGTGCAAAAAGTCAAACTTCAGAGGCTTGTCATCAATAACTTTTAATGGAATGTTTATGTACATCCATGATTAGCTGCAGGAATCTGCGAAGGCGATGGACAAGAACATTGGTGCAGGCTTAGTAACAATTACACTTATATGGTTGTCTATTTACAGTAAACATTATAGTGCTGTCAAAATGAATGATTAATCCAAGTGATTAATCAAAAACTAAAACTGAAAAAGAAATCATAATCCTGATACTTTCTTGATTGATAGCTTCTTGTATTTGGTACATACGTCTGCTATGTCCAGTGTTGGGGGGGGAACGAGTTACAAAGTTGGTATAGCCTACTTATCACAACTTTGTCAATCGCATCGTCAATCGAAAACGCTAAATTATTCAAACGTCTCGCTACCAAACTACCTACGGTAGCTTAATTTGTGGAGGACGAAGAAAAAGCACTCATTTGGTAAATGAGCCAGTGAGAAATAATAACTTTTAAGTAGGGTCCAGTGCCTTTTCAATACTTTTAAAACGGTACCGGCTCCTAAACGGTGCCTGAACCGATACTTTAAAAAAAAGAACCACAAAAAAACTATGGATAACTTTAAAGAACATTACAAATATTTTAAATAAATCCATAGCTTGTTGTGCAAGTTGTGCTTCCCTTAATCTAAGCCTAATAAATGTATTTCACAATCTGGGTCATTATTTAATACAAAACCACACATAATGTTTCTACTGTATCTCTGTCACTCACTCTGATATTTAGTTAAGATGAGTGCTGTCTGTCACTGTCTTAAATCAGTTCTGTGAATTACTGTATGGTCATTCTTTATAAAGTAGCAACAATGTCGTTTTTAAAATACAGTACTGTGCAAAAGTCTTATGGAAAAATGAGTATTTTCTCCCCAAAAAGGGTTTTAAGCCAGTTATTTATATCTTTGCTGTAGTGTGTCAGTTGGAAATATCAGTTTGCCATTAATTTTAATAATAATCTAGTGCGATTTTGAATGCACAAGCAGTCTGACAACGGCAAAATTAATGTTTGGAAATGTAAACTGATATTTTATACTGACACACTACAGCAAAATATATAAATAACTGTCCGAACACCATTCTTTTAAGTGAAAATACTAAAGTGTCTAAGACTTTTGCACAGTAGTGTATGTATAAAGTCCGTATGATTAAATTAAGTATATTTAAGTAAGTGTAATTAAAGTATGTGTTCGTTCATATGTGTTAAGGGCTAGATTTTCGCTGGAGGAAACGGCTGTGGTGTGATGAGCGAAAACTTTACAGATGAGAAACCGACTGCTACCTCGTGACCTTTTGTAAACTGTATTTATGACAAAGAACTGCACAGATATGGATATTCTAACAATCTATCGATAAACACACACCTTGTGTCCTCTGTTTGTTTAAGTGCGCATGCGCTGCTCCGTTCGCGGTCTGCGCCTCTGCGGATTGAAGAGCGCGCTGAAAGACGGGAGGAGACGGTCTGACGCTGGTTTCATGTGAAATTTAAGCGGACTGACTCTGAGGCGATCGGATACCGTTTCCATACCCAACCCTACTTTTAAGAAATATATTTTTTGATAAACGAACCCAAAACTGTCTATGTCCTGGCTGGACTGTGATGTGATTTGTGTCACATGCAGGTGCGATGGATCGCGTACAGACCAATAGGGTGTCGGAATGCTATATGTTTATACTTCTCATCCAACCACAATCAAATTCACTCCATCCGGATGGCGCGATTTATCTGGATAGGTTTTTTTTTTTTTTTTTTTTTTTTTAATGATGCCAAGCCGGAATGTAAACAAGCCGAAATGAAACAGCAGTAACGAAGCTATTTTAAAAATGTAAGGAGTAGAAAGTACAGATACTTGCCTGAAAATGTAAGGAGTAGAAGTAAAAAGTCGGCTGAAAAATAATCACTCAAGTAAAGTATAGATACCCCAAATTTCTACTTAAGTACAGTAACGAAGTATTTGTACTTCGTTACTTGACACCTCTGCTCATCTCTTTATATTATCTCAGCCGTGTCTTCGCCTACCGAATGAGAACAGGTTTGTTAAATAAAAACAACTGCAGTGTTTCCCGGGACAGTGTGCTGGTGAAACCACACTGCACTGATCTCTGTAAGTGTTAGTGGAGATATATGCAGGTGGGGAGCGCTAACTGTGTCCATATGTTTCCCTCTAAATGCACACAGCATGCATCCATGTCCGCTCCACAATACAGCCTATATTATCTAGCACATACACACTGCCATGTTTCAAGAGTGACAGCAGAGTTTGTTTTCAGGATTGAATCTTTTTTTGTGTGTGAAATAAAGGGCATCCTTACAGTGGTTCTTTTACCTGGTTTTGACGCTCCGTAAAAAGGCAACCATTTAACCCATATTGTGTGTGTGTGTGTGTGTGTGTGCGTGTGTGTGTGTGTATATATATATATATATATACCTAGATCTATTCATGCATAGTAATAAATATAATAAAATAATATACTTTAGCATTCATGCTTCTATAAAATATATATATATAAAATATATATATATATATATATATATATATAATATAGAAAATCCACTTTGAGAAACAGAAAGTAAATGGTAAATTAGTATTGGTCTTGTTTGTGCATTTTCTACAGCATCCTTTTCACATCAGAACATCTGCATCTCAGTTAAGATAGAAATATAGATTATTGAGCAGCGGTCTTACAGCACTAAAGGCTAAATCTATAATATATCAGCTTTTTGTTCTTCTCCTTTTCTTCTCCAGTACATGTTTCATTTTTTTTTTTTTTAATGGCATTATGATTTTGTTCCCTACTCTTGCCGGGTAGTCCAGTAACAGGTTTTCCTGCATTGTCTGTAT
Source organism: Carassius gibelio (assembly GCF_023724105.1). NCBI lineage: Eukaryota > Metazoa > Chordata > Actinopteri > Cypriniformes > Cyprinidae > Carassius > Carassius gibelio. The sequence goes on from NC_068382.1 coordinate 22,181,815, forward strand.
TCTTGGGGGTTCAAGACACCAATTACAGGGGTGGACAATGTTAGAGAAATTAGTGTGGTTATTTTCTCTCCATCTTACAGGCTGTGTGTCGGGATGGCTTAGAGAGAGCGAGGGATTTATTGTGGGTATGTATTGTCTCTGTTTACCACTCAGTTTGAGTGTGTGTCGACAGAATGGTGCATTCTCCTCAATAGGAGGTCCAGGCAGCGATCCTGCCAGTGTGGAGATACTGTCTCTTTCTCCACAGTGAGAGATTGAAGCATGTGCACTACAAGCCACAGCTGTTATGAGGTGAAGAGGTTTCTGGGGTGTTTTGTAAAAAAAATGTTCGGATCTGTGTGCTGTTTATGCATTTGATAGCAATGAGGTATGGTGACCTCTGGGTGATTTGAAACAGTGAGCAGAACAGGATTAAGTGTTTGCTGCAATGTAGCAACAGTATAGGAAAAAAAAAAATAACATACATCAAACACATTCACACGATGGCAATGTTTGGAATGCTGTTCTATAGTCTACTGTCTCTATACTGTTTTGAAAGGAAAGATTATGTTTTGTGCAAATTTATTTTCAAATTAACAAATGATGTTCTACATCTGCTAAAAATATGCACTAGGCTATTGCATCCCACACTGCAATACAGTTCTGAATTAAACATGCAACAGTGGTCATGATAAACACTGTAGCATGTGGCTGTATAAACCTGTTTCTCATTGCATACTGCATATAATATAGATTAAGATTATATTTTAGTAGTAGGCGGTATGCAGTAGGTCTTTGCTAATAAAGCTAAAAAAATTCTGGTAAATGGTGATTGGCCTATACTCTGCACAAGGGGTCAAAACTGGTGAAAAAATGTATATTGGGTGAAAGGTGTAAAGTATGGAAACTCATTTTGCTTTGCTTTGATAGATCATAATTATGACATGAAAACAAATGAAAATTCCATAAACAAACATGAACAAAAATCAAACATTATATATTGAAAGCTGAAATCATGAGATAAAATAATAGAAAAAGTTAATTATGACAAAATATCAACTTGTGATAACTATGATTTTTTTTTTTCAGAATTATGATTTAGCAAATAATGTTTAATAGTAAAATATAGTAAAATTATTTCATATTACTAATTAATTCATAATAACTAATTTTACTCACAATTTTGACCGAACTGCCATTGCTGCCAACCGGATAAGATAAATAAGTAAATAAATAAATAAAAATAAATTCCAATATGAAATAACCATGGCATATGTCCCATAAAAAATTGTGTGTTCCCGTCATTTTACTGACAACTGCTCCTCTAATTGCGGAACTTCAACAAGGGATTCACAGAACGCTTGCTTTTGAAATATGACTCAGTGCATAGTTTATTTGTACCAGCTGGCTCCACTCAATCACAACCTGTTTATATTTTCTGTTGAGTCTTCAAAATACGGAACTATGGCAATGGGCATATTATTTTTTTTTTTTACTTTACATGCATGATGATATTGCATGTAGAACATAGTAAATGTTTTTAAACTACTGAATGATTTACTACTATTTTGCCTGTAAAAAGCAAAGAAATGAAGTTGAAGACTATAGTGGGACTGAATTAGATGTGTGTGTGTGTGTGTGTGTGTGTGTGTGTACTGTATGTGGCGAGAGGATCATCAGGGCTTAAGGATTCTGAGTGATTACCTGCTCTACTGTCAGCTTGAACATGAGCCACACAGGAGATCATGAAAATGTTTAGAAAACCTCTCGGCTAAAATAGCGATTAAAGCAAACAAAAGGCCCTGCCGATCCCTGCCACAATCGTGCGGAACATCCCTATTTACAATTTCTTAAGTAAACACTCGCCAACACAATTATGAGCGCACACACAGAGCGAGTCACGTAATTCCTTATCTTCAGCTCCACTAAAAGGATGCTCTTGTCAGATTAAAATGCTTGGTGAATTGCAGCATATTTGTGTCTCTGTCAGTAACTGTGAATGAAACAAGTGTTTTGTGATAGCAGTAACTGAAATACTAAATATAGAGGAGCTGCTCTGATGCCACAGACCACATACATTTCATGTGTAGAGGAAACAGAATTGTCACATTTTGAAGTATAATATTCTCAGAGTGAGATGTTACAATAGCTATGTTTCAATCAACCTATTTTTATGCGCATTTTGGATTACCACATAAATACCACTACATGGAAACAACCAAGATATAAATTCAAAAATGCATATAAATAAGTAAATAAACTTATGCACACAACTGAGTAGGATACATTTTTTATCCGATAAGAAAAAAAAAAAAAATTGCATAACCTATAATGGAAAGACATTTACTGAATAAATTCCACCATGTGCATTGAAAAAGTCATGTGACTTTGTGCTATAAGACATGATGACTTAATTAATTCTCATCATCTATATGTTGTTTTGGTTGATCGGTCTGTCATCACAGTATTTCTGTGTATTTATTCTCTAAAAGCAATGACCACGTTTATAGTGTTTCGTCTGCTCGCTCTAAAGTGCAAATCATTTATTGCATATGAAAATTATTATATTTAGTGGCTTCTCCTAATATTCTTAGTGATGTTTAGTGCCAGTTTATCAGGAAGTGACGATTTTGATCTCTTTGACTCGTTGGATGGAAACAGTGATTTATTCGTAAATGTTTTATGCGATATTCCAGTTTTGCGTAACAACTAAAGTTGCATCTTTGGATGGAAACATAGCTATTGACAATCTGCTCTTAAATAACATACACTGTATTTTTAACCAAATGTAAAATATACTACAAAAGAAAACAGTTATTTTAAATTATAATAATATTTCAAAATATTAAATTTTTTATTTATTTATTATTTATTCCTCAAATAAATGCAGCCTCGTGAGCATTATAAACTTCTTTAAAAAAAATTAAACTTACTAAGCCCAAACTTTTTACTGGTAGTGTGTGTTTATATATACACACGTACACATATACATAAATATATAACTAAACAAAGTCAGGTTACAGTGTAATCACATTGGGAGCCTTAGATTTCACACCAGTCAGCATTCTGTGTGATGGTGTGAAGCACAAAAGCCCCCAATTCCCTGCAAGTGGGTCAGCTCATGATTAGTCATCAAAGACAAATGATGTTTGTTTCTCCCATTAGTACACAAAAGCAATTATTCTTTAAAGTTGTGAGAGAAGTCTGATCCCACAGGATCTCACCGTCTGCCACTCCCTCAGAGTTGGCAACGAAACACAAAATAACAAGCCTTCTAATTATCACATAGTTCACTTTAAATAAAGAAACAATGACACAATATTAAGGGTAATCTGTGCTGCAGAGAGGTCAGCAAAACATTACAAGAAAAAGTGTGAGGCAGGGATTAACTAGGATACACCATTTTCATGCAAAAAATAAAATAAAAAAAGGAAAATAAAAATATGTAAAGCATATTCACCTGATTTGAGACCAGCTGCAAAAGAGTAAAGTCTTGGTTGCTAAAATCAAATTAGATGACTTTATCCATTGTTATTTCACTTCATCACATTTATTTCAATATGTTTTGTTTGGGAACAGGGACATGTACTGTAGGTTTCTAACAGGAGTAAGCAGTGCCACCTATAAGGTGGGTCCTTGTTGACCTACTGGTAAAATAAATAAAAAAGGCAAAGTTCAGAATGGAATACTAGCTCAGGCCTCAATGAATACTGAAATATACAAGATACTTGTTATATATTTACGAAACAGAATGCATTATACAGCAACAAAGATATCAAACATTAGTATGTGACATTTTTGTCACGTAACATGAAGTTTGGAGACCTCATAAAAGCATGCAATGGATGTTTTTTTTTTTTTTTACTGTTTTCAAGAAGTTGTAAAACAGTGTGATCAGAAAATTCGTAAAAATAAAGAAGAATATAAGCACTAGACAAGCAACTGTCATTAAGGCGATTGGGAGTCTTGACGGTTAACGTTTACCAGGTATGATACCCTTACTTGGTTTAATATAGCGACTGACATTTAATTATGGTCTTGCAAAGAAAATGGGTATTTATTTGTTTGTTTGTTTATTTATTTATTTGCTTCTTAACATTTGGCAGTCTTACATAAAAAATCATGGCTAATATCACTTCCTGAAAATTTTTTCTCACTGGAAATGAAATGTCGAGCACACTGTATTATGGTATATTCCATGCATATAAAAGTATAAAAAGTATTTGGCAGTCATGTTAAATATGTTAACATTTTGGCTGATATCACTTCCTCTGCTTATCTTTTTTTTGCTGGAAATGTGATGTCAAGTCAAGCACATTGTATTATGTTATATATAGTATTCCATGCATTTACTTTTACATTTAATCATTTAGCAGACACTTTTATCCAAAGTGACTTACAAATGAGAACAACAGAAGCAATCAGACCAACGAGAGAACAACAACAGTATACAAGTGCCATGACAAGTCTCAATTAGTCTAGCACAGAACATGTACTGTAGCTGTGATTTTTTTTTTCTTTCTTTCTTTTTTTTAAGAATAGAAAAGAAAAGGTAGGTGCTATTATTAGTTGGTCAAGCGCTGACGATCGGGAGGTTATTGTACCAGCTGGGCACAGTCCAGGAAAAGATCCGTGAGAGGGATGTTGAACCTCTTTGGGATGGCATCACAAGGTCGTTCAATGGTTGGAATAAGAAGTAGAGTTGAATGTCATCAGCATAGCTGTGAAAGGAAAAGCCATTCTTCTGAATGATAGATCCTAATGACGTCATGTAGATGGAGAAGGGAAGTGGTCCAAGCACTGAGCCTTGAGGAAACCCAGTAGCAAGAAGTTGTGACTTAGAAACCTCACCCCCTCAAGACACCCTGAAGGATCTACCTGAGAGGAAGGGCTTAAACCACAGGAGTGCGGTTGAGATGCCCATCTTTCTGAGGGTGGACAGGAGAATCTGGTGGTTAATGGTGTCAAAAGGAGCAGACAGATCCAGCAAGAGTGAGAACTGAGGATTTGGAAGCTGTTCTTGCCAGTCGCAGGGCTGAGCTGAAATAAAATCATATTTGGAAGTAAAACAGCTTCTTTACCTTTATGCATAAATGCGTGAATGTGAGATGTTGTGACATGACAGACAAGTGCAGTGACAAACATCTCATGATATATATTTGATAATATCCAATAATGCATATCAAAGACTCCACAGATGTGTGTGTGTGCAAGTAGGGATATCAGCATGCACACCATGCAGTAAGGAGAAGGGATATAAAAAAATAAATAAAAATAAACTTTTGCTGAGAGCAGCAGTCTGAGGGAGATGAGATGTTAGCAGTGTGTTTGTGACAGTGCTGTGAACTGAGGTTATTGGAGGGGATATTTCATACTGTATTTCATTTTAACGTCAAGAATCTAAAAAAACAAAAACAAAGGTGCGTTATGACACTATGTGTGCTTGTGGATATATGCATCAAACTGGTGTGCAATATACATTTGTTGTGCACTATTTTTGTGTTTATGTCTGAATCAACCTCTTTTGGAAGCCCAAAGGATAATGGTGAGATAACCCCATGTGAATGAAGACATCAAGCATCTCAGCTGCAACATGAATTATCGACACAGAAAACTCATTTTAGCAGTATAGGGCTCTGCATGCTTTACTGGTTCCAAATAGAGGGCTGTATGTGTCCTCATACCCTGCTGAGGTTGGAATATGCTTTAACATCTATTTCCAACCAGTTGTGCTCTGCTGTGTTTACCTGCAGTGATCGTTCAGTATCAAAACAATGTCAGATTTGATGTATTGGCTAATACTTGTGGAACAGTGTTGTGGAATACAGTTTATGAGTTCAGTTGTGTGGTTGTGTGCAAGGATAAGAGATTCTGCTACTGATTTGGTGCAACACATCATGTCAATGTATTCCGTCATTTCAAGGGCAGTTTCCCTTAAGGTTCTCAATTAGTGGGTCATGAACAGAAAATGGGCCACAGGTCTTTTGTGATTGAATTGCAGACCTTTACGGACCTTTCCTAAGAAAAATCATCAAGCTTTGCTAAAACATAATTATGATATAGTAAGTCATAAATAATGAGAGTTCAAAGTACAAAATTATGAGATATTAAGTCATAATTATGAGATGAAGAATCAGAAAGTAGACAATGATATACTTAATCATAATTGTTAGATAAACATTATGATGTGCTAAGTCATAATTGTGAAAAAAAAAGTTGAAATTATGATTCTTAAGATTATAAGAAAGTCATAATAATGAGAAAGCATCATGATATACTAACTCATGTTTAAGATGAAAAGCAAACATTGCGACTAACATAATTATGTGATTAAAAGTCAAAATGTCTTGCAAAGTAAAAATGATAAAAAGAAAAGAAATTATGACATAATAAGTCACAGTTATGAGGTAAAAGTAAATTTGACATAAAAAAGTAATCACTGTAGGGTAAAAAGTCACAATTATGACATACTAACTCATAATAAGGTAAGAAGTTGAATTAAAAGATAATATATGTTGTAATATTGACAAACGTTATGACATACTAAGTCATGTTAACTATGCGATGAAAGAAATGACATAATATATTATCATAATATACCATAATCACAAGATAAAAAGTTAATATAATATTGTGATAAAACGTTAATTGTAACATAGTTTTTTTTTTCTTTTTTTTTTTTTCATAATTACATTTTACCAATTTACCAAAGGATATTGTTTTCCTTATGTAGCAAAAATTGGCTTCCTTACATAGTAATGTATATTTTGTGACAATCATGTTTCGTTTGCTATTTAAAATGCTGTTTCAGTGTTGTGCATGACGATGCATTCAATCAGACTCACTCGTCTGTAATTCAATAAACACCGAACTAGTTATTAATTTAAGAGGTTATATTAATGTGTTTACTTCGGTGCTGTGTTGGGTCGCAACTTCGTGTCCAATGTAAAATGTGGGTCCTGAAGCAAAACCACTTAAGAACCAATGGAACTTATGGTTAAACGTCTACTCAAGGGCAACATGCTGATATTCTTGAAAAGCTTTTTATTCTTTCATCATTCAATCTCTTCTTATTCCAGCTATGAGGCCTACAGGAATATTAAGGTTATTTTCAATGTAATGGCTAGGCGTTGCATTTATGGCATGCTGATAATTTGGGAAATGTTCAGGTTAAAAATATTCCTTTAACCTGGAGTCTTTATTGTACCTCTCTGGCACACATTTTGTTGCTGTTTGAGTAATTCAGAATATAAAGCAAATTAAGTCAGCAAAAGATTCATAAGGGTATAAATTTAGAACTGCACAGCTGCAGTTGCCAGCACTCTCTTAAAGGGGGGGGGGGGGGGGGGGGTGAAATGCTCGTTTTCACTCAATATCCTGTTAATCTTGAGTACCTATAGAGTAGTACTGCATCCTTCATAACTCCAAAAAGTCTTTAGTTTTATTATATTCATAAGAGAAAGATAGCCTTGCATTTTTCCCGGAAAAACACGACAGGCTGGAGGCGTGACGTGTGGGCGGAGCTAAAGAATAACGAGCGCGAGTAAGCTTTTGTGTTGAGAGCGTTTGGAAGCTGTGACAGCTGTGAAGGCTGAAACTGAACGAGAGCAGCAGCAGCAACGACTCGCTCCGAGCGGGGCTCGAACCCGGGTCTCCGGGAGGGGAGGGGGATGCACTAACAAGGAGGCAGAGATATTTAAGCAGTTTTACTCACCGCATGCGGTTCCAACACACGATCGTGACCCTTTTTCGTTGGGACTGCATTATCCTTAAGAAATAAACGATGTGCAAATCCGGCGTCAAACTGGGCCTTGTGAACAAGCATCTTCGAAATGCAGGGAACAAACAAAAACACTTGCACAACTCCGTTGATGCTCTGTAAAATAAACTCCATCCACTGGTCCCTTAATGCTGTTTTTTTGGTAATCTGTGCAGGGTTGTGCTGGCAACCAAAAACACACTCCTTTTGTGACATTTCGCGACGCTCAATTTTTGGAACAAAAATACTCCTTCAAACGTACAACTTAATTTTTGAAACTTTGTCCATGTTTAGCATGGGAATCCAACTCTTTAACAGTGTAAAAAACTCAGTATGCATGAAATAGCATTTCACCCCCCCTTTAAGTCATTCACTAGCCGAGTTAACTTTTTTTTGGGAGCTGTGTCTTTGTGCCAATACAAATTATCCACTGTGCATTTTTGCTTATAAAATTTAATAATCTGTAAGATGTTCCTGATATGCATTCATTAATGCTGATTAAATGAGCTCTTATCCACCAAATAGATGCAAGAGATGCAGACAGGTCCTTGACTTTGGAAAGGCATCCTGGCTATGGCTTGCATTGTCAGTAATTTACAAGCCTATTCTAATAAAATAGAATATATAATTGGGTGCTGTTGTTTAATTTAAACCTTTTGCTTTGCCAGTGTCCAGGAAGAACTGTTGCTTTCTTTGGTGCTTAAAGTATGTCATTGTGTGTGTTTTTTGTTGTTGTTGTTTTTTTTTGTTTGTTTGTTTTTTGTTTTTGTTTTTGTATGCAAAAGCTGCAAATATAAGTAGACCAGAATGCAATGCTAAAATTCAACATTGCCATTACAGGAAGAAATTACATTAAAAAAAAAAACATTCCAATAGAAAACTGTTATTTTAAATTGTAAAAATATTTTACAATCTCTTTGTTATTAGTTTTTTTAAATGTCCTTATTTTAATCAAATAAATGCAGCTGTTGTTTTTTATAAGAGACTTTTGATAAATAAATAAATTAATAAATTTATCTTACTAGCCTTATTTTTATTTTTATTTTTTTTAAGTATAAGCAGTACCTTATATAGAATGATTCTATAATGTTTTGAATTATTCTTGCTAGTGATGTTTTAACTTCAAACTTAAGTAATTCCTGGATGATAGTGTTAGATTTTGTTTGTTAAAGGGACAATAAGTAACTTTTTAGGTATTTTATTATCTAAAATCAATATTTTTATTCATAAATATGCCCTCAAGTGTGTACAAATACCTATGCCAATGTTTAAACTAATCCTCGTAAATGAAGAATTTATTATCTTTATATACATGGGACGGGTAGGTCGACGGAGGCTTCCATGTAGTTCCGCCATCTTGCAAAACTATAATAGCAGAGAGGGACAAAAAGTACTAAGCCAACGCGTTTCCACAACGCGTTTTCGGTCAGAGCCAGAAACGCAGGTGCAGAGCAGTGAGAGGCGCTTGAAACTGCACCGGCAAGTTTAAAAGTCTGGATTGCATTCTTATTATGGACCATACATATGCCGCGCCACAGGAGAAGAAAACATTGTCGCCAAAACAGTCAAAAATAGAACGTAAAAGGAAACGTGACCGTAGATTACAGAAAACAAGAGTTAATGTCGGGGAAGCTTTTTCTAGGTGAAAAGAGCTAATGCTTGATAAAGATTTCAAAAGAGATGCTGAAGTGGCCAGTTTTCTTCTCGGCAGGTAAGTCAGTGTTACAATCTATATTATAATATTTTTTTTTATATCTAACAATGCATATAATTCAGAAAATATAACGAATAAAGAAGACATAACTACTAATTACAATATTTCATGTTTTCCACAGTCAGTAATTCATACTGTAACATTCATTTGTTAGTTGTCATGTTGCTGTTTGTTTGAAATAACACACCTGTTCACCTGAAGGAAAACTCGACGAAGTGCTATTAGAAGACATCCCGTCAAAGCTTTTTGGTACATATCGC